>NC_143040.1:6340000-6360000 GCF_057628025.1 Oncorhynchus mykiss | reverse complement strand
CTAGCTCCTAACCCTAAACCTAACCCTAGCTCCTAACCCTAGCTCCTAACCCTAAACCTAAACCTAGCTCCTAACCCTAAACCTAACCCTAGCTCCTAACCCTAAACCTAACCCTAGCTCCTAACCCTAAACCTAACCCTAGCTCCTAACCCTAGCTCCTAACCCTAGCGCCTAACCCTAAACCTAACCCTAGCTCCAAACCCTAAACCTAACCCTAGCTCCTAACCCTAAACCTAACCCTAGCTCCTAACCCTAAACCTAACCCTAGCTCCTAACCCTAAACCTAACCCTAGCTCCTAACCCTAGCTCCTAACCCTAAACCTAACCCTAGCTCCTAACCCTAGCTCCTAACCCTAAACCTAACCCTAGCTCCTAACCCTAAACCTAACCCTAGCTCCTAACCCTAGCTCCTAACCCTAGCTCCTAACCCTAGCTCCTAACCCTAAACCTAACCCTAGCTCCTAACCCTAGCTCCTAACCCTAGCTCCTAACCCTAGCTCCTAACCCTAGCTCCTAACCCTAAACCTAACCCTAGCTCCTAACCCTAAACCTAACCCTAGCTCCTAACCCTAAACCTAACCCTAGCTCCTAACCCTAGCTCCTAACCCTAAACCTAACCCTAGCTCCTAACCCTAAACCTAACCCTAGCTCCTAACCCTAGCTCCTAACCCTAGCTCCTAACCCTAAACCTAAACCTAGCTCCTAACCCTAGCTCCTAACCCTAGCTCCTAACACTAGCTCCTAACCCTAAACCTAACCCTAAACCTAAACCTAGCTCCTAACCCTAGCTCCTAAACCTAGCTCCTAACCCTAAACCTAAACCTAGCTCCTAACCCTAGCTCCTAACCCTAGCTCCTAACCCTAGCTCCTAACCCTAAACCTAACCCTAAACCTAACCCTAGCTCCTAACCCTAGCTCCTAACCCTAAACCTAACCCTAGCTCCAAACCCTAAACCTAACCCTAGCTCCTAACCCTAAACCTAACCCTAGCTCCAAACCCTAAACCTAACCCTAGCTCCTAACCCTAAACCTAACCCTAGCTCCTAACCCTAACCCTAGCTCCGAACCCTAGCTCCTAACCCTAAACCTAACCCTAGCTCCAAACCCTAAACCTAACCCTAGCTCCTAACCCTAAACCTAACCCTAGCTCCAAACCCTAAACCTAACCCTAGCTCCTAACCCTAAACCTAACCCTAGCTCCTAACCCTAACCCTAGCTCCTAACCCTAGCTCCTAACCCTAACCCTAGCTCCTAACCCTAACCCTAGCTCCTAACCCTAAACCTAACCCTAAACCTAACCCTAGCTCCTAACCCTAGCTCCTAACCCTAAACCTAACCCTAGATCCTAACCCTAAACCTAACCCTAGCTCCTAACCCTAGCCCCTAACCCTAGCTCCTAACCCTAGCTCCTAACCCTAACCCTAGCTCCTGACCCTAACCCTAGCTCCTAACCCTAAACCTAACCCTAAACCTAACCCTAGCTCCTAACCCTAGCTCCTAACCCTAAACCTAACCCTAGCTCCTAACCCTAAACCTAACCCTAGCTCCTAACCCTAGCTCCTAAACCTAGCTCCTAACCCTAGCTCCTAAACCTAGCTCCTAACCCTAAACCTAAACCTAGCTCCTAACCCTAGCTCCTAACCCTAGCTCCTAACCCTAGCTCCTAACCCTAAACCTAACCCTAAACCTAACCCTAGCTCCGAACCCTAGCTCCTAACCCTAAACCTAACCCTAGCTCCAAACCCTAAACCTAACCCTAGCTCCTAACCCTAAACCTAACCCTAGCTCCAAACCCTAAACCTAACCCTAGCTCCTAACCCTAAACCTAACCCTAGCTCCTAACCCTAACCCTAGCTCCTAACCCTAGCTCCTAACCCTAAACCTAACCCTAGCTCCAAACCCTAAACCTAACCCTAGCTCCTAACCCTAAACCTAACCCTAGCTCCAAACCCTAAACCTAACCCTAGCTCCTAACCCTAAACCTAACCCTAGCTCCTAACCCTAACCCTAGCTCCTAACCCTAGCTCCTAACCCTAACCCTAGCTCCTAACCCTAACCCTAGCTCCTAACCCTAAACCTAACCCTAAACCTAACCCTAGCTCCTAACCCTAGCTCCTAACCCTAAACCTAACCCTAGCTCCTAACCCTAAACCTAACCCTAGCTCCTAACCCTAGCTCCTAACCCTAGCTCCTAACTCTAGCTCCTAACCCTAAACCTAACCCTAGCTCCTAACCCTAGCTCCTAACCCTAGCTCCTAACCCTAGCTCCTAACCCTAACCCTAACCCTAGCTCCTAAACCTAGCTCCTAACCCTAGCTCCTAAACCTAGCTCCTAACCCTAGCTCCTAACCCTAAACCTAGCTCCTAACCCTAGCTCCTAACCCTAGCTCCTAACCCTAGCTCCTAACCCTAGCTCCTAACCCTAGCTCCTAACCCTAGCTCCTAACCCTAGCTCCTAACCCTAAACCTAACCCTAGCTCCTAACCCTAGCTCCTAACACTAAACCTAACCCTAGCTCCTAACCCTAGCTCCTAACCCTAAACCTAACCCTAGCTCCTAACCCTAAACCTAACCCTAGCTCCTAACCCTAGCTCCTAACCCTAGCTCCTAACCCTAGCTCCTAACCCTAAACCTAACCCTAGCTCCTAACCCTAGCTCCTAACCCTAGCTCCTAACCCTAGCTCCTAACCCTAAACCTAACCCTAGCTCCTAACCCTAAACCTAACCCTAGCTCCTAACCCTAAACCTAACCCTAGCTCCTAACCCTAGCTCCTAACCCTAAACCTAACCCTAGCTCCAAACCCTAAACCTAACCCTAGCTCATAACCCTAAACCTAACCCTAGCTCCTAACCCTAAACCTAACCCTAGCTCCTAACCCTAAACCTAACCCTAAACCTAACCCTAGCTCCTAACCCTAGCTCCTAACCCTAAACCTAACCCTAGCTCCTAACCCTAAACCTAACCCTAGCTCCTAACCCTAAACCTAACCCTAGCTCCTAACCCTAAACCTAACCCTAGCTCCTAACCCTAGCTCCTAACCCTAGCTCCTAACCCTAGCTCCTAACCCTAAACCTAACCCTAGCTCCTAACCCTAGCTCCTAACCCTAAACCTAACCCTAGCTCCTAACTCTAGCTCCTAACCCTAAACCTAACCCTAGCTCCTAACCCTAAACCTAACCCTAGCTCCTAACCCTAAACCTAACCCTAGCTCCTAACCCTAGCTCCTAACCCTAAACCTAACCCTAGCTCCTAACCCTAAACCTAACCCTAACCCTAACCCTAGCTCCTAACCCTAGCTCCTAACCCTAGCTCCTAACCCTAGCTCCTAACCCTAGCTCCTAACCCTAGCTCCTAACCCTAGCTCCTAACCCTAGCTCCTAACCCTAAACCTAACCCTAGCTCCTAACCCTAGCTCCTAACCCTAAACCTAACCCTAGCTCCTAACCCTAGCTCCTAACCCTAAACCTAACCCTAGCTCCTAACCCTAAACCTAACCCTAGCTCCTAACCCTAGCTCCTAACCCTAGCTCCTAACCCTAGCTCCTAACCCTAAACCTAACCCTAGCTCCTAACCCTAGCTCCTAACCCTAGCTCCTAACCCTAGCTCCTAACCCTAGCTCCTAACCCTAAACCTAACCCTAGCTCCTAACCCTAAACCTAACCCTAGCTCCTAACCCTAAACCTAACCCTAGCTCCTAACCCTAGCTCCTAACCCTAAACCTAACCCTAGCTCCAAACCCTAAACCTAACCCTAGCTCATAACCCTAAACCTAACCCTAGCTCCTAACCCTAAACCTAACCCTAGCTCCTAACCCTAGCTCCTAACCCTAAACCTAACCCTAGCTCCTAACCCTAAACCTAACCCTAGCTCCTAACCCTAAACCTAACCCTAGCTCCTAACCCTAAACCTAACCCTAGCTCCTAACCCTAGCTCCTAACCCTAGCTCCTAACCATAGCTCCTAACCCTAGCTCCTAACCCTAAACCTAACCCTAGCTCCTAACCCTAGCTCCTAACCCTAAACCTAACCCTAGCTCCTAACTCTAGCTCCTAACCCTAAACCTAACCCTAGCTCCTAACCCTAAACCTAACCCTAGCTCCTAACCCTAAACCTAACCCTAGCTCCTAACCCTAGCTCCTAACCCTAGCTCCTAACCCTAAACCTAACCCTAACCCTAACCCTAGCTCCTAAACCTAGCTCCTAACCCTAGCTCCTAAACCTAGCTCCTAACCCTAGCTCCTAACCCTAAACCTAGCTCCTAACCCTAGCTCCTAACCCTAGCTCCTAACCCTAGCTCCTAACCCTAGCTCCTAACCCTAGCTCCTAACCCTAGCTCCTAACCCTAAACCTAACCCTAAACCTAACCCTAGCTCCTAACCCTAGCTCCTAACCCTAAACCTAACCCTAGCTCCTAACCCTAGCTCCTAACCCTAAACCTAACCCTAGCTCCTAACCCTAGCTCCTAACCCTAAACCTAACCCTAGCTCCTAACCCTAAACCTAACCCTAGCTCCTAACCCTAGCTCCTAACCCTAGCTCCTAACCCTAGCTCCTAACCCTAAACCTAACCCTAGCTCCTAACCCTAGCTCCTAACCCTAGCTCCTAACCCTAGCTCCTAACCCTAAACCTAACCCTAGCTCCTAACCCTAAACCTAACCCTAGCTCCTAACCCTAAACCTAACCCTAGCTCCTAACCCTAGCTCCTAACCCTAAACCTAACCCTAGCTCCAAACCCTAAACCTAACCCTAGCTCATAACCCTAAACCTAACCCTAGCTCCTAACCCTAAACCTAACCCTAGCTCCTAACCCTAAACCTAACCCTAGCTCCTAACCCTAGCTCCTAACCCTAAACCTAACCCTAGCTCCTAACCCTAAACCTAACCCTAGCTCCTAACCCTAAACCTAACCCTAGCTCCTAACCCTAAACCTAACCCTAGCTCCTAACCCTAGCTCCTAACCCTAGCTCCTAACCCTAGCTCCTAACCCTAAACCTAACCCTAGCTCCTAACCCTAGCTCCTAACCCTAAACCTAACCCTAGCTCCTAACTCTAGCTCCTAACCCTAAACCTAACCCTAGCTCCTAACCCTAAACCTAACCCTAGCTCCTAACCCTAAACCTAACCCTAGCTCCTAACCCTAGCTCCTAACCCTAAACCTAACCCTAGCTCCTAACCCTAAACCTAACCCTAACCCTAACCCTAGCTCCTAAACCTAGCTCCTAACCCTAGCTCCTAAACCTAGCTCCTAACCCTAGCTCCTAACCCTAAACCTAGCTCCTAACCCTAGCTCCTAACCCTAGCTCCTAACCCTAGCTCCTAACCCTAGCTCCTAACCCTAGCTCCTAACCCTAGCTCCTAACCCTAGCTCCTAACCCTAAACCTAACCCTAGCTCCTAACCCTAGCTCCTAACCCTAAACCTAACCCTAGCTCCTAACCCTAGCTCCTAACCCTAAACCTAACCCTAGCTCCTAACCCTAGCTCCTAACCCTAAACCTAACCCTAGCTCCTAACCCTAGCTCCTAACCCTAGCTCCTAACCCTAGCTCCTAACCCTAAACCTAACCCTAGCTCCTAACCCTAGCTCCTAACCCTAGCTCCTAACCCTAGCTCCTAACCCTAAACCTAACCCTAGCTCCTAACCCTAAACCTAACCCTAGCTCCTAACCCTAAACCTAACCCTAGCTCCTAACCCTAGCTCCTAACCCTAAACCTAACCCTAGCTCCAAACCCTAAACCTAACCCTAGCTCATAACCCTAAACCTAACCCTAGCTCCTAACCCTAGCTCCTAACCCTAGCTCCTAACCCTAGCTCCTAACCCTAAACCTAACCCTAGCTCCTAACCCTAGCTCCTAACCCTAAACCTAACCCTAGCTCCTAACTCTAGCTCCTAACCCTAAACCTAACCCTAGCTCCTAACCCTAAACCTAACCCTAGCTCCTAACCCTAAACCTAACCCTAGCTCCTAACCCTAGCTCCTAACCCTAAACCTAACCCTAGCTCCTAACCCTAAACCTAACCCTAGCTCCTAACCCTAGCTCCTAACCCTAGCTCCTAACCCTAAACCTAAACCTAGCTCCTAACCCTAGCTCCTAACCCTAGCTCCTAACCCTAGCTCCTAACCCTAAACCTAACCCTAAACCTAAACCTAGCTCCTAACCCTAGCTCCTAAACCTAGCTCCTAACCCTAAACCTAAACCTAGCTCCTAACCCTAGCTCCTAACCCTAGCTCCTAACCCTAGCTCCTAACCCTAAACCTAACCCTAGCTCCTAACCCTAGCTCCTAACCCTAAACCTAACCCTAGCTCCTAACCCTAAACCTAACCCTAGCTCCTAACCCTAGCTCCTAACCCTAGCTCCTAACCCTAGCTCCTAACCCTAGCTCCTAACCCTAAACCTAACCCTAGCTCCTAATCCTAACCCAAATTACACTGCACTTTTTACACCCAGGGCCCCTCTCTGTCTCTCTGTTTGTCTCTCTGTCTGTCTGTCTGTCTGTCTGTCTGTCTGTCTGCCTGCCTGTCTGCCTGTCTGTCTCTGTCTGTCTGTCTGTCTGCCTGCCTGCCTGCCTGCCTGTCTGCCTGCATGCCTGCCTGCCTGCCTGCCTGCCTGTCTGTCTGTCTGCCTGCCTGCCTGCCTGCCTGCCTGCCTGCCTGCCTGCCTGCCTGCCTGTCTGCCTGTCTGTCTGTCTGCCTGCCTGTCTGTCTGTCTGTCTGTCTGTCTGAATGTATAGTGTATAGTGTCAAGGGTGTTTCTTTATTTATACTATGTTCTACACTGTAGAATAATAGTGAAGACATCAATACTATGAAATAACACATATGGAATCATGTAGTAACCAAAAAAAGAATCAAACAAATCAAAACATATTTTATATTCTTCAGTGTAGCCACCCTTTGCATTGATGACAGCTTTGCACACTCTTGGCATTCTCTCAACCAGCTTCATGAGGTAATCACCTGGAATGAATTCGTGAATTTCTTTACTTCTTAATGTGTTTGAGCCAATCAGTTGTGTTGTGACAAGGTAGGGTTGGTACACAGAAAATAGCCCTATTTGGTAAAAGACCAAGTCCATATTATGTCAAGAACAGCTCAAATAAGCAAAGAGAAACGACAGTCCATCATTACTTTAAGACATGAAGGTCAGTCATTCTGGAAAATTTCAAGAACTTTGGAAGTTTCTTCAAGTGCAGTTGCAAAAACCATCAAGCGCTATGATGAAACTGACTCTCAGGAGGACCGCCACAGGAAAGGAAGACCCAGAGTTACCTCTGCTGCAGAGGATAAGTTCATTAGAGTTACCAGTCTCAGAAATTGCAGCCCAAATAAATGGTACACAGAGTTCAAGTAACAGACACATCTCAACATCAACTGTTCAGAGGAGACTGTGTGAATCAGGCCTTCATGGTCTAATTGTTGTAAAGAAACCACTACTAAAGGACACCAATAATAAGAAGAGACTTGCTTGGGCTAAGAAACACGAGCCATGGACATTAGACCGGTGGAAATCTGTCCTTTGGTCTAATGAGTCCAAATTTGAGATTTTTGGTTCCAACCGCTGTGTCTTTGTGAGACACTGAGTAGGTGAACGGATGATCTCCGCATGTGCGGTTCCCACCGTGAAGCATGGAGGAGGAGGTGTTATGGTGTGTGGGTGCTTTGCTGGTAACACTGTCAGTGATGTATTTAGAATTCAAGGCATCTGGTTTACACTTTTTATTTTATTTCACCTTTATTTAACCTTTATTTCACCTTTATTTAACCTTTATTTAACCAGGTCGACCAGTTAACAACAAGTTCTCAACTGCGACCTGGCCAAGATAAATCAAAACAATGTGACAAAAACAACAACACAGAGTTACACCAGGGTTAATAACTCAATAACACAATATAAAAAAAATCTATGTAAAGTGTGTGAAAATGTAGAAGAGTAGGGAGGTAAGGCAATAAATAGGTCATAGAGGTGAAATAATGAAAATATTAATTAACACTGGAGTGATAGATGTGCAGAAAACGATGTACAAGTAGAGATACTGGGGAGCAAAAGAGCAAGAAGATAATTAACAATATGGGGATGAGGTAGTTGGGTGTGCTATTTACAGTTTGGCTGTGTACAGGTACAGTGATCGGTAAGCTGCTCTGACAGCTGATGCTTAACGTTAGAGAGGGAGATATACGTCTCCAGCTTCTGTGATTTTTGCAATTCGTTCCAGTCATTTGG
Organism: Oncorhynchus mykiss; assembly: GCF_057628025.1. Taxonomy (NCBI): domain Eukaryota; kingdom Metazoa; phylum Chordata; class Actinopteri; order Salmoniformes; family Salmonidae; genus Oncorhynchus; species Oncorhynchus mykiss. The sequence continues at coordinate 6,351,779 of NC_143040.1, read as the reverse complement.
CAGCAGAGAACTGGAAGGAAAGGCGGCTATAGGAAGTGCTGGCTTTGGGGGTGATCAGTGAAATATACCTGCTGGAGCACTTGCTACGGGTGGATGTCGCTATGGTGACCAGTGAGCTGAGATAAGGCAGGGCTTTACCTAGCAAAGACTTATAGATGACCTGGAGCCAGTGGGTTTGGCGACAAATCTGCAGCGAGGGTCAGCCAATGAGAGCATACAGGTCGCAGTGGTGGGTAGTATATGGGGCTTTGGTGACAAAACGGATGGCACTGTGAAAGACTGCATCCAGTTTGCATCCAGTTTGCTGAGTAGAGTGTTGGAGGCTATTTTGTAAATGACATCGCCGAAGTCAAGGATCGGTAAGATAGTCAGTTTTACGAGGGTATGTTTAGCAGCATGAGTGAAGGAGGCTTTGTTGCAAAATAGGAAGCCAATTCATGATTTAATTTTGGATTCGAGATGCTTAATGTGAGTCTGGAAGGAGAGTTTACAATCTAACCAGACACTTAGGTATTTATAGATGTTCACATGTTTAAAGTCAGAACCATCCATAGTAGTGATGCTAGTCGGGCGGGAGGGTGCGGGCAGCAATCGGTTGAAGAGCATGCACTTAGTTTTACTAGCGTTTAAGAGCAGTTGGAGGCCACATGTTGTATGTGTTGTATGGCATTGAAGCTCGTTTGGAGGTTTGTTAACACAGTGTCCAAAGAAGGGCCAGATGTATCCAGAATGGTGTCGTCTGGGTAGAGGTGGATCAGAGACTCACCAGCAGCAAGAGCCACATCGTTGATGTATACAGAGAAAAGAGTTTTGAGAATTGAATCCTATGACACCTCAATAGAGACTGCCAGAGGCCGTAGTTGGTAAACCAGGTGAGGCAGTCATTTGAGAAACCAAGGCTGTTGAGTCTGCCGATAAGATTGCGATGATTGACAGAGTCGAAAGCCTTGGCCAGGTCGATGAAGACGGCTGCACAATACTGTCTATTATCGATGGCAGTTATGATATCGTTTAGGACCTTGAGCGTGGCTGAGGTGCACCCATGACCAGCTCTGAAACCCTATAGTGGAGAAGGTACGGTGGGATTCAAAACGGTCTGTGATCTGTTTGTAACTTGGCTTTGGAAGACTTTAGAAAGGCAGGGAAGGACGGTGTAATGCGATGCTACTGGCGGAAGAAAAGTGGAAACTAATTTATATGTGCGGTCCTTCCTGTTCTTCTTCTTATTGGTGGGCCTTCCAGTTCTTCTTCTTATTGGTGTAATGCGATGCTACTGGCGGAAGAGAAGTGGAAACTAATTTATATGTGCGGGCCTTCCTGTTCTTCTTAAGAAATAGTTCATCAATAAAGCAGTGAATTAGGAGCGTAAACTGTGCGTGCCTTCCTGTTCTTCTTAAGAAATAGTTCATCAATAAAGCAGTGAATTAGGAGCGTAAACTGTGCGTGCCTTCCTGTTCTTCTTAAGAAATAGTTCATCAATAAAGCAGTGAATTAGGAGCGTAAACTGTGCGGTCCTTCCTGTTCTTCTTAAGAAATAGTTCATCAATAAAGCAGTGAATTAGGAGCGTAAACTGTGCGTGCCTTCCTGTTCTTCTTAAGAAATAGTTCATCAATAAAGCAGTGAATTAGGAGCGTAAACTGTGCGAGCCTTCCTGTTCTTCTTAAGAAATAGTTCATCAATAAAGCAGTGAATTAGGAGCGTAAACTGTGCGGGCCTTCCTGTTCTTCTTAAGAAATAGTTGTGTTTAATAACCATAAAACACCGTCAACAGAATAATACAATAAATGAGTCAAACAAAACCCGGTCAATACCAGCAAACCGTCGCACTACAACAAACAATTACAGACCAGGACATGGAGGGGGAACAGAGGGTTAAATACACAACATGGTTACAGACCAGGACATGGAGGGGGAACAGAGGGTTAAATACACAACAAACAATTACAGACCAGGACATGGAGGGGAACAGAGGGTTAAATACACAACAAACAATAACAGACCAGGACATGGAGGGGAACAGAGGGTTAAATACACAACAAACAATAACAGACCAGGACATGGAGGGGGAACAGAGGGTTAAATACACAACAAACAATAACAGACCAGGACATGGAGGGGGAACAGAGGGTTAAATACACAACATGGTTACAGACCAGGACATGGAGGGGGAACAGAGGGTTAAATACACAACAAACAATTACAGACAAGGACATGGAGGGGGAACAGAGGGTTAAATACACAACATGTAATTGATGGAATTGGAACCAGGTGTGGTGGAAGACAAAACCAATGGAAAATGAAAAGTGGATCGGCGATGGCTAGAAGGTCGGTGACGTCGCCAAAGGAAAGGGACCAACTTCGGCGGAAGTCATGACAAATGGATATAGATCTATAACAGTTTGGGTCTAGAGTGGAAGTCATGACAAATGGATATAGATCTATAACAGTTTGGGTCTAAAGCAGAAGTCATGACAAATGGATATAGATCTATAACAGTTTGGGTCTAAAGTGGAAGTCATGACAAATGGATATAGATCTATAACAGTTTGGGTCTAAAGTGGAAGTCATGACAAATGGATACAGGTCTATAACAGTTTGGGTCTAAAGCAGAAGTCATGACAAATGAATATAGATCTATAACAGTTTGGGTCTAAAGTGGAAGTCATGACAAATGGATATAGATCTATAACAGTTTGGGTCTAAAGTGGAAGTCATGACAAATGGATACAGGTCTATAACAGTTTGGGTCTAAAGCAGAAGTCATGACAAATGAATATAGATCTATAACAGTTTGGGTCTAAAGTGGAAGTCATGACAAATGGATATAGATCTATAACAGTTTGGGTCTAAAGTGGAAGTCATGACAAATGGATACAGGTCTATAACAGTTTGGGTCTAAAGCAGAAGTCATGACAAATTAATATAGATCTATAACAGTTTGGGTCTAGAGTGGAAGTCATGACAGATGGGTCTATAACAGTTTGGGTCTAGAGTGGAAGTCATGACAAATGGGTCTATAACAGTTTGGGTCTAGAGTGGAAGTCATGACAGATGGGTCTATAACAGTTTGGGTCTAGAGTGTCTCCCCCTTTGAAGAGGGGGATGACCGCTGCAGCTTTCCAATCTTTGGGGATCTCAGACGATATGAAAGAGAGGTTGAACAGGCTAGTAACATGGGTTGCAACAATTTTGGCTGATCATTTTAGAAAAGAAAGGGTCCAGATTGTCTAGCCCAGCTAATTTGTAGGGATTCAGATTTCGCAGCTCTTTCAGAACATCAGCTGTCTGGATTTGGGCGAAGGAGAAGGGGGTGCACAGCTGTTGGGTACAGGTAGCCAGGTGGAAAGCATGGCCAGCCGTAGAAAAATGCTCATTGAAATGATCGATTATCGTAGATTGATCAGCGGTGACAGTGTTTCCTAGCCTCAGAGCAGTGGGCGGCTGGGAGGAGGTGCTCTTATTCTCCATGGACTTTACAGTGTCCCAGAACTTTTTTGAGTTAGTACTACAGGATTCACATTTCTGTTTGAAAAAGCTAGCCTTTGCTTTCCTAAATGACAGTGTATATTGGTTCCTAACTTCCCTGAAACATTGCATATCATTGGGGCTATTCGATGCTAATGCAGAAGGCCACAGGACGTTTTTGTGCTGGTCAAGGGCAGTCAAGTCTGGGGTGAACCAGGGGCTATATCTTATTGTACATTTTTTGAAAGGGGCTTATTTAAGACGGTGACGAAAGCACTTTTAAAGAGCAGCCAGGCATCCTCTACTGACGGGATGAGGCCAATATCCTTCCAGGATACCCGGGCCAGGTCGATTAGAAAGGCCTGCTCACTGAAGTGTTTTAGGGAGCATTTGACAGTGATGAGGGGTGGTCGTTTGACCATATCCCAGTTTAGGTCACCTAACAGTACGAACTCCGAAGATAGTTGGGGGGGGGGGCAATCAATTCACATATGGTGTTCAGGGCACAGGTGGAGGCTAAGGGGGGTATATAAGAAGCAGCAACGGTGAGAGACTTGTTTCTGGAAAGGTGGGTTTTTAAAAGTAGAAGCTCGAATTGTTTGGGCACAGACCTGGATAGTATGACAGAACTCTGCAAGCTATCTCTGCAGTAGATTGCAACTCTGCCCCCTTTGGCAGTTCTATCTTGTCGGAAAATGTTGTAGTTCGGGATGGAAATTTCAGGGTTTTTGGTGACCTTCCTAAACCAGGATTCAGACACAGCTAGAACATCTGGGTTGGCAGAGTGTGCTAAAGCAGTGAATAAAACAAACTTAGGGAGGAGGCTTCTAATGTTATCATGCATGAAACCAAGGCTGTTACGGTTACAGAAGTCAACAAATGAGAGAGCCTGGGGAGTGGGAGTGGAGCAAGGCACTGCAGGGCCTGGATTAACCTCTACATCACCAGAGGAACAGAGGAGTAGGATAAGGGTATGGCTAAAGGCTATAAGAACTGGTTTTCTCTGGCATTGGGGACAGAAAATAAAATGAGCAGATTTCTGGGCGTGGAAGAATAGATTCAAGGCATAATGTACATACGCTTAGTGGGACAATAATATGTTTTTCAACAGGACAATGACCCAACACACCTCCAGACTGTGTAAAGGCTATTTGACCAAGAACGAGAGTGATGTACTGCTACCTCAGATGACATAGCTTCACCAATCAACCGACCTCAACCCAACTGAGATGGTTTGGGATAAGTTGGACCACAGAGTGAAGGAAAAGCAGCCAACTGGTGCTCAGCAAATGTGGGAACTCCTTCAAGACTGTTGGAAAAGCATTCCAGGTGAAGCTGGTTGAGAGAATGCCAAGAGTGTGCAAAGCTGTCAAGGCAAATGGTGCCTGTTTTGAAGAACATAAAATATATTTTGATTTGTTTCACACTTTTTTGGTTACTAGATGATTCCATCTGTTATTTCATAGTTTTGATGTCTTCACTATAATTCTACAATGTAGAAAATACTGAAAATAAAGAACAACCCTTGAATGAGCAGGTGTGTCCACACTTTTGAATGGTACTGTATGCCTGTCTGTCTGTCTCCCTGTCAGTCAGTCTGTCTGTCTGCCTTTCTCAGCCTGTCTGTCTGTCTTCATGTCAGCCTGTCTGTCTGTCTGTCTGTCTGTCTGTCTGTCTGTCTGTCTGTCTGTCTGTCTGTCTGTCTGTCTGTCTGTCTGTCTGTCTGTCTGTCTGTTTCTTCCATACCAACTGATCAATGAATGAATTTCCAGTTTCTAATAAATTAACCGTTCTCTCTGTATCCCCAAATAGAAATGAATTATTACCCCGACGATTAAAATAATTAGAATCAACCCGCCTGCCCATTCCTTTCATCACACACACACACACACACACACACACACACACACACACACACACACACACACACACATACACATACACACACACACACACACACACACACACACACACACACACACACACACACACACATGCTGTTGAACTTTAATTGTGTTTTTTGTTTATCAACAGTTTTCTCCGAGGTCAGTCACTGACAGTAACTGAATTAGCCTGAATTATTGTCAGATAAAATGTTTACGATTTGTAAATTAGTCTTTGTAACTAGCCATCTATCCAAACGTGTAGTAATCATGGTCGAATTACCGACTGGCAGCACATGCCCAGGGGTCCTGACCTCCAGGGGACCTGACCTCCAGGGGACCTGACCTCCAGGGGTCCTGACCTCCAGGGGACCTGACCTACAGGGGTCCTGACCTCCAGGGGTCCTGACCTCCAGGGGTCCTGACCTCCAGGGGCCCTGACCTCCAGGGGACCTCCATTGATTTTGTTCGTCACTCTCATTCAGATATCAATAACATGATAAGTAATGTCAAAATGTGTAGAATTACAGGAGAGTAGCTAAATAACTACACATTTTCTCTACAACCACATGTTAAAATGTGTAGAACTACGGGAGAGTAGCTAAACAACTACACATTTTCTCTACAACCTCATGTCATAATGTGTTGAATTGCAGGCAGTTGTATCCTAAACTTTTCTCTCAACCGTCAAGAGGGGGGGAGGCACTCGAATGTTTTGCCCCTCAAGGTGAGTGTGGTCCCCCAACAACATTTAGCTTAGGGCCCCTAAAAGGCTAGGGTCGAACCTGCACACACACACACCCTCTCATCAGACTGTCAGAGCTGCAGAAAACAAATCTCCAATCAGAGAATCGACGTGTTTATGCGCATGTGCCTAATTAAAACCTCTTCAGTAACAGAGGAAGGTCGTGATAATATCATTTGTTAGCGTGCCTAATTAAAACCTCTTCAGTAACAGAGGAAGGCAGTGATGATATCATTTGTTAGCGTGCCTAATTAAAACCTCTTCAGTAACAGAGGAAGGCAGTGATGATATCATTTGTTAGCGTGCCTAATTAAAACCTCTTCAGTAACAGAGGAAGGCAGTGATGATATCATTTGTTAGCGTGCCTAATCAAAACCTCTTCAGTAACAGAGGAAGGTAGTGATGATATCATTTGTTAGCGTACCTAATTAAAACCTCTTCAGTAACAGAGGAAGGCAGTGATGATATCATTTGTTAGCGTGCCTAATTAAAACCTCTTCAGTAACAGAGGAAGGCAGGAAGGTAGTGATGATATCATTTGATAGCGTACCTAATTAAAACCTCTTCAGTAACAGCGGTAGGCAGTGATAATATCATTTGTTAGCGTACCTAATTAAAACCTCTTCAGTAACAGAGGAAGGCAGTGATGATATAATTTGTTAGCGTGCCTAATTAAAACCTCTTCAGTAACAGCGGTAGGCAGTGATGATATCATTTATAGCGTACCTAATTAAAACCTCTTCAGTAACAGAGGAAGGCAGGAAGGTAGTGATGATATCATTTGGTAGCGTACCTAATTAAAACCTCTTCAGTAACAGCGGTAGGCAGTGATGATATAATTTGTTAGCGTCCCTAATTAAAATCTCTTCAGTAACAGCGGTAGAGAGTCTGACATGGTTCATTATCTAAGTTAGAGATGTTATTTATCAAATATTTTATAAGCAGCCCAGGTGTTTTATGATATTATCACAATGGAGAATGGCAGCCTTTGACATTATTCTGACTCATCAATGTTTTCAAGTGTGTGTGTGTGTGTGTGTGTGTGTGTGTGTGTGTGTGTGTGTGTGTGTGTCTGTGTGTGTGCGCGCGTGCGTGCGTGTGTGTTCTGTATGTCAGCTCGTGTGATGTGACTCTGCTGAGTGGTGCTGACGTCTAGACATTGAGAGAGAGAGAGAGGGAGAAAAATAGACTGCATCAGGAGAAAAAAAGAGCGAGAGAGAGGGAAGAGAGAGAAGAGAGAGATAGAGATGGAGAGAGAGAGAGAGGGAAGAGAGAGAGGTAGAGAGGGGATAGAGAGAGAGAGAGAGGGAAGAGAGAGATAGAGAGGGGAGAGAGAGAGAGAGAGGGAAGAGAGAGAGAGATAGAGAGGGGAGAGAGAGAGACAGAGAGAGAGTGAGAGAGACACAGAGAGAGAGAGAGAGAGAGAGGGAAGAGAGAGAGAGATAGAGAGGGGAGAGAGAGCGCGAGAGAGGGAAGAGAGAGAGAGAGAGGGGAGAGAGAGAGAGCGAGAGAGGGAAGAGAGAGAGAGCGAGAAAGAAAGAAAGAAAGAAAGAAAGAAAGAAAGAAAGAAAGAGAAAGAGAAAGAAAGCCTGACAGAGTAACACAGTATTTGCAAGGAGCAGGACCCTGGGGTCCTTTTGATGTTGTGCACTTTGATTTTAGTGGACCAGAAACATGCCACAGAGTGTTATCTCAGGAGGGATTCTGGAGAACAGTGAGAGTCCACAGCATCAACATGAATCAACAACATTAACAGAGAAGAAAGTGAACAGAAATAGCAAATAACAACGTAATGGGAAAAAAAATGCAATGACATGAGCAGATGGCCCAGACCAACCACACAGCCTCCAGCCATGGCAGGGTGTATTAATGGCAGGGTGTATTAATGGCAGGGTGTGTTAATGGCAGGGTGTGTTAATGGCAGAGTGTATTAATGGCAGGGTGTATTAATGGCAGGGTGTGTTAATGGCAGGGTGTGTTAATGGCAGAGTGTATTAATGGCAGGGTGTGTTAATGGCAGGGTGTGTTAATGGCAGGGTGTATTAATGGCAGGGTGTATTAATGGCAGGGTGTGTTAATGGCAGGGTGTATTAATGGCAGGGTGTATTAATGGCAGGGTGTATTAATGGCAGGGTGTGTTAATAGCAGGGTGTGTTAATGGCAGGGTGTATTAATGGCAGGGTGTATTAATGGCAGGGTGTGTTAATGGCAGGGTGTATTAATGGCAGGGTGTATTAATGGCAGGGTGTATTAATGGCAGGGTGTGTTAATGGCAGGGTGTATTAATGGCAGGGTGTATTAATGGCAGGGTGTATTAATGGCAGGGTGTATTAATGGCAGGGTGTATTAATGGCAGGGTGTATTAATGGCAGGGTGTATTAATGGCAGGGTGTATTAATGGCAGAGTGTATTAATGGCAGGGTGTGTTAATGGCAGAGTGTATTAATGGCAGGGTGTGTTAATGGCAGGGTGTGTTAATGGCAGGGTGTATTAATGGCAGGGTGTATTAATGGCAGGGTGTGTTAATGGCAGGGTGTATTAATGGCAGGGTGTGTTAATGGCAGGGTGTATTAATGGCAGGGTGTGTTAATAGCAGGGTGTGTTAATAGCAGGGTGTGTTAATGGCAGGGTGTGTTAATGGCAGGGTGTGTTAATAGCAGGGTGTATTAATGGCAGGGTGTATTAATGGCAGGGTGTATTAATGGCAGGGTGTATTAATGGCAGGGTGTGTTAATAGCAGGGTGTATTAATGGCAGGGTGTATTAATGGCAGGGTGTGTTAATGGCAGGGTGTGTTAATGGCAGGGTGTGTTAATGGCAGGGTGTGTTAATGGCAGGGTGTGTTAATGGCAGGGTGTGTTAATAGCAGGGTGTATTAATGGCAGGGTGTATTAATGGCAGGGTGTATTAATGGCAGGGTGTATTAATGGCAGGGTGTGTTAATAGCAGGGTGTATTAATGGCAGGGTGTATTAATGGCAGGGTGTGTTAATAGCAGGGTGTGTTAATAGCAGGGTGTGTTAACATCCAGCTGAATTATTTACAGTAACATTGTCGTGATGATTAAAACAAATCTTATCAAAGAGTCAACAGGAACCCAACATTGATTGGATTTGATGAAGGTTCCAAAAGGGTTCTTCGGCTGTCCCCGTAAGAAACACCCTTATTGGTTCTAGGTAAAAACCCTCTGTGGAAAGGGTTCTACATGGAACCCAAAACAGTTCTACTTGGAATGAAAATGGTTCTACCTGGAACCCAAAACAGTTCTACTTGGAATGAAAATGGTTCTACCTGGAACCCAAAACAGTTCTACTTGGAATGAAAATGGTTCTACCTGGAACCCAAAACAGTTCTACTTGGAATGAAAATGGTTCTACCTGGAACCCAAAACAGTTCTACTTGGAATGAAAATGGTTCTACCTGGAACCCAAAACAGTTCTACTTGGAATGAAAATGGTTCTACCTGGAACCCACAAGGGTTCTTCAAAGGGTTTTCCTAACCGGGGACAGCCAAAGGATTGTTTTAGGTTCTAGATATAACTTTTCGTTTTTTATTAAAAGTATATAAAAAGGCACACAAAAAACGAACACAACATCAAAACACACTCAGCGAACCCTTTGAGGAGCATATTAGACCTTGTATTGATGCAGCCTTCTCTGTAGTTCTAATGATGACATCACAGAGGGCTGAGGATTCTATCCTCATGGAATAGAACTGGAGAGTTCTGGAACACAACTCTAGAATTCTACAATAGAGAGAATCATTCCAAAATATATCTCCGTCAACGAACTCACTCTTCAAAGGGTTTTATAGCAAATAAAAAAAATGATAAGACAACCCAAACCACGGCGCCATAGAATTATGATTCTATGCACAGCGCTGCCTTGACGCGCGATGCCTTCAATATGCAGCGGGCATGCTGTCGTTGAGGGAGGTGAATAAATATGACAGATAGGAAGGCTGAAATACCTGGAGGAAAAACCTGCAGAACCTCTCTCTCTTCTGCAGCTGTAAACCCAGACAGGTTGGTTAGCACCACACACAACCACACAAACACACAGGTCATTAACCACACCATAGAGACACATATAAAACAATACTACTTCTACCAAGCACTAATTGAACAGGATCTCTGTGAATGAAACAGTCAGTCATTCAAGAAATAAAACAATTAGGAAGACGCTTCCTTCCCCCTGCCTCTCCTTCCTCCTGCCTCTCCTTCCTCCTGCCTCTCCTCCCCCTGCCCTGCCTCTCCTTCCTCCTGCCTCTCCTTCCCCCTGCCTCTCCTCCCCCCTGCCTCTCCTCCCCCTACCCTGCCTCTCCTTCCCCCTGCCTCTCCTCCCCCTGCCCTGCCTCTCCTCCCCCTGCCCTGCCTCTCCTTCCTCCTGCCTCTCCTCCCCCTGCCTCTCCTCCCCCTGCCTCTCCTTCCCCCTGCCTCTCCTTCCCCCTGCCTCTCCTTCCCCCTGCCCTGCCTCTCCTTCTCCCTGCCTCTCCTTCCCCCTGCCTCTCCTCCCCCTGCCTCTCCTCCCCCTGCCTCTCCTCCCCCTGCCCTGCCTCTCCTTCCTCCTGCCTCTCCTCCCCCTGCCTCTCCTTCCCCCTGCCCTGCCTCTCCTTCTCCCTGCCTCTCCTTCCCCCTGCCTCTCCTCCCCCTGCCTCTCCTCCCCCTGCCTCTCCTTCCCCCTGCCCTGTCTCTCCTTCCTCCTACCTCTCCTTCCCCCTGCCTCTCCCCCTGCCTCTCCTTCCCCCTGCCCTGTCTCTCCTTCCTCCTACCTCTCCTTCCCCTGCCTCTCCCCCTGTCTCTCCTTCCCCCTGCCTCTCCTTCCCCCTGCCTCTTCCTCCCCCTGCCTCTCCCACCCCCTGCCTCTCCCTCCCCCTGCCTCTCCTTCTCCCTGCCTCTCCCTCCCCCTGCCTCTCCTTCCCCCTGCCTCTCCCTCCCTCTATCCCTCCTTCCTTCCTTCCCTCCCTCTCTCTCTCCCTCCCCTAGGCCGTCATTGTAAATAATAATTTGTTCTTAACCGACTTGCCTAGTTAAATAAAGATAAATATTATAAATAAACTCATATTGTCCTCTACATCTACGGCATTAAGAGTAGTAGCTGTAATTATAATACCCACATGTTAATAATTGTAAACCTTTAATATATCGAAATCATAATTAGCATACTAATGAGCCATATTATTCAATTACCCAGTTAATTGGGTATATTGATGAAAATAACAGGCTCATATTTATCTCCTTTTGTAGGATTGAAGCAGAGGTGTTTAACCTGTTCAGTCCATTTGGTCAATAGTGAACCCCTCGTTTCTCTTATAAACCTTTGAAACTGTAAAGTTCACTTGAAATTCACTCTATACAGGGTTGTGAAAGAGAGAGACAGAGAGAGAGAGAGTGAGAGCGGAGAGAGAGAGAGAGAGCGAAGAGAGAGAGAGAGAGCGAAGAGAGAGAGAGAGAGAGACAGAGAGATAGAGAGAGAGACAGAGAGAGAGAGCGGGAGAGAGGGAGAGAGAGAGAGTGGAGAGAGAGAGAGAGAGAGAAGAGAGAGAGAGAGAGACAGAGAGAGAGAGCGGGAGAGAGAGAGAGAGACAGAGAGAGAGACAGAGAGAGAGACAGAGAGACAGAGACAGAGAGAGAGAGAGAGCAAGAGAGAGATAGACAGAGAGAGAGAGAGAGACAAAGCGACAGAGA
>NC_143040.1:6335000-6337500 GCF_057628025.1 Oncorhynchus mykiss | reverse complement strand
GATCCTACAGGACACTCCCTCTGGTTCTCTAACCTCTACAGTCTGAGGATGAACAGGACCATGCTGGATCCTACAGGACACTCCCTCTGGTTATCTAACCTCTACAGTCTGAGGATGAACAGGACCATGCTGGATCCTACAGGACACTCCCTCTGGTTGTCTAACCTCGACAGTCTGAGGATGAACAGGACCATGCTGGATCCTACAGGACACTCCCTCTGGTTCTCTAACCTCTACAGTCTGAGGATGAACAGGACCATGCTGGATCCTACAGGACACTCCCTCTGGTTCTCTAACCTCGACAGTCTGAGGATGAACAGGACCATGCTGGATCCTACAGGACACTCCCTCTGGTTCTCTAACCTCTACAGTCTGAGGATGAACAGGACCATGCTGGATCCTACAGGACACTCCCTCTGGTTATCTAACCTCTACAGTCTGAGGATGAACAGGACCATGCTGGATCCTACAGGACACTCCCTCTGGTTCTCTAACCTCTACAGTCTGAGGATGAACAGGACCATGCTGGATCCTACAGGACACTCCCTCTGGTTCTCTAACCTCTACAGTCTGAGGATGAACAGGACCATGCTGGATCCTACAGGACACTCCCTCTGGTTCTCTAACCTCTACAGTCTGAGGATGAACAGGACCATGCTGGATCCTACAGGACACTCCCTCTGGTTCTCTAACCTCTACAGTCTGAGGATGAACAGGACCATGCTGGATCCTACAGGACACTCCCTCTGGTTCTCTAACCTCTACAGTCTGAGGATGAACAGGACCATGCTGGATCCTACAGGACACTCCCTCTGGTTCTCTAACCTCTACAGTCTGAGGATGAACAGGACCATGCTGGATCCTACAGGACACTCCCTCTGGTTCTCTAACCTCGACAGTCTGAGGATGAACAGGACCATGCTGGATCCTACAGGACACTCCCTCTGGTTATCTAACCTCTACAGTCTGAGGATGAACAAGGACCATGCTGGATCCTACAGGACACTCCCTCTGGTTCTCTAACCTCTACAGTCTGAGGATGAACAGGACCATGCTGGATCCTACAGGACACTCCCTCTGGTTCTCTAACCTCGACAGTCTGAGGATGAACAGGACCATGCTGGATCCTACAGGACACTCCCTCTGGTTCTCTAACCTCTACAGTCTGAGGATGAACAGGACCATGCTGGATCCTACAGGACACTCCCTCTGGTTATCTAACCTCTACAGTCTGAGGATGAACAGGACCATGCTGGATCCTACAGGACACTCCCTCTGGTTCTCTAACCTCTACAGTCTGAGGATGAACAGGACCATGCTGGATCCTACAGGACACTCCCTCTGGTTCTCTAACCTCTACAGTCTGAGGATGAACAGGACCATGCTGGATCCTACAGGACACTCCCTCTGGTTCTCTAACCTCTACAGTCTGAGGATGAACAGGACCATGCTGGATCCTACAGGACACTCCCTCTGGTTCTCTAACCTCTACAGTCTGAGGATGAACAGGACCATGCTGGATCCTACAGGACACTCCCTGTGGTTATCTAACCTCTACAGTCTGAGGATGAACAGGACCATGCTGGATCCTACAGGACACTCCCTCTGGTTCTCTAACCTCTACAGTCTGAGGATGAACAGGACCATGCTGGATCCTACAGGACACTCCCTCTGGTTCTCTAACCTCGACAGTCTGAGGATGAACAGGACCATGCTGGATCCTACAGGACACTCCCTCTGGTTATCTAACCTCTACAGTCTGAGGATGAACAAGGACCATGCTGGATCCTACAGGACACTCCCTCTGGTTCTCTAACCTCTACAGTCTGAGGATGAACAGGACCATGCTGGATCCTACAGGACACTCCCTCTGGTTATCTAACCTCGACAGTCTGAGGATGAACAGGACCATGCTGGATCCTACAGGACACTCCCTCTGGTTATCTAACCTCGACAGTCTGAGGATGAACAGGACCATGCTGGATCCTACAGGACACTCCCTCTGGTTATCTAACCTCTACAGTCTGAGGATGAACAAGGACCATGCTGGATCCTACAGGACACTCCCTCTGGTTCTCTAACCTCTACAGTCTGAGGATGAACAGGACCATGCTGGATCCTACAGGACACTCCCTCTGGTTCTCTAACCTCGACAGTCTGAGGATGAACAGGACCATGCTGGATCCTACAGGACACTCCCTCTGGTTATCTAACCTCTACAGTCTGAGGATGAACAAGGACCATGCTGGATCCTACAGGACACTCCCTCTGGTTCTCTAACCTCGACAGTCTGAGGATGAACAGGACCATGCTGGATCCTACAGGACACTCCCTCTGGTTATCTAACCTCTACAGTCTGAGGATGAACAAGGACCATGCTGGATCCTACAGGACACTCCCTCTGGTTCTCTAACCTCGACAGTCTGAGGATGAACAGGACCATGCTGGATCCTACAGGACACTCCCTCTGGTTATCTAACCTCTACAGTCTGAGGATGAA
>NC_143040.1:6297500-6330000 GCF_057628025.1 Oncorhynchus mykiss | reverse complement strand
CTCACGCTCTAACAGAGAACAACTCACGCTCTAACAGAACAACTCACGCTCTAACAGAACAACTCACGCTCTAACAGAACAACTCACGCTCTAACAGAACAACTCACGCTCTAACAGAGAACAACTCACGCTCTAACAGAGAACAACTCACGCTCTAACAGAACAACGCACGCTCTAACAGAGAACAACTCACGCTCTAACAGAACAACTCACGCTCTAACAGAACAACTCACGCTCTAACAGAACAACTCACGCTCTAACAGAACAACTCACGCTCTAACAGAGAACAACTCACGCTCTAACAGAGAACAACTCACGCTCTAACAGAACAACTCACGCTCTAACAGAACAACTCACGCTCTAACAGAACAACTCACGCTCTAACAGAGAACAACTCACGCTCTAACAGAGAACAACTCACGCTCTAACAGAACAACGCACGCTCTAACAGAGAACAACGCACGCTCTAACAGAACAACTCACGCTCTAACAGAACAACTCACGCTCTAACAGAGAACAACTCACGCTCTAACAGAGAACAACTCACGCTCTAACAGAACAACTCACGCTCTAACAGAGAACAACTCACGCTCTAACAGAGAACAACTCACGCTCTAACAGAGAACAACTCACGCTCTAACAGAGAACAACTCACACTCTAACAGAACAACTCACGCTCTAACAGAACAACTAACGCTCTAACAGAACAACTCACGCTCTAACAGAACAACGCACGCTCTAACAGAGAACAACTCACGCTCTAACAGAACAACTCACGCTCTAACAGAACAACGCACGCTCTAACAGAACAACTCACGCTCTAACAGAACAACGCACGCTCTAACAGAACAACGCACGCTCTAACAGAACAACTCACGCTCTAACAGAACAACTCACGCTCTAACAGAACAACTCACGCTCTAACAGAACAACTCACGCTCTAACAGAACAACTCACGCTCTAACAGAGAACAACTCACACTCTAACAGAGAACAACTCACGCTCTAACAGAGAACAACTCACGCTCTAACAGAGAACAACTCACGCTCTAACAGAGAACAACTCACGCTCTAACAGAACAACTCACGCTCTAACAGAACAACTCACGCTCTAACAGAACAACGCACGCTCTAACAGAACAACTCACACTCTAACAGAACAACTCACGCTCTAACAGAACAACTCACGCTCTAACAGAACAACTCACGCTCTAACAGAACAACTCACGCTCTAACAGAGAACAACTCACGCTCTAACAGAACAACTCACGCTCTAACAGAACAACTCACGCTCTAACAGAGAACAGCTCACGCTCTAACAGAGAACAACTCACGCTCTAACAGAACAACTCACGCTCTAACAGAGAACAACTCACGCTCTAACAGAGAACAGCTCACGTTCTAACAGAGAACAACCCACGCTCTAACAGAATTTAAAGCCAGATTCTAACAGAGAACAACTCACGCTCTAACATAATTTAAAGCCAGGCTCTAATAGAGAACAACCCACGCTCTAACATAATTTAAAGCCAGACTCTAACAGAGAACAACTCACGCTCTAACAGAATTTAAAGCCAGGCTCTAACAGAGAACAACCCACGCTCTAACAGAATGTAAAGCCAGGCTCTAACAGAGAACAACCCACGCTCTAACAGAATTTAAAGCCAGGCTCTAACAGAGAACAACCCACGCTCTAACAGAATGTAAAGCCAGGCTCTAACAGAGAACAACCCACGCTCTAATAGAATTTAAAGCCAGGCTCTAACAGAGAACAACCCACGCTCTAACAGAATTTAAAGCCAGGCTCTAACAGAGAACAACCCACGCTCTAACAGAATTTAAAGCCAGGCTCTAACAGAGAACAACCCACGCTCTAACAGAATTTAAAGCCAGTCTCTAACAGAGAACAACCCACGCTCTAACAGAATTTAAAGCCAGGCTCTAACAGAGAACAACCCACGCTCTAACAGAATGTAAAGCCAGGCTCTAACAGAGAACAACCCACGCTCTAATAGAATTTAAAGCCAGGCTCTAACAGAGAACAACCCACGCTCTAACAGAATTTAAAGCCAGGCTCTAACAGAGAACAACCCACGCTCTAACAGAATTTAAAGCCAGGCTCTAACAGAGAACAACCCACGCTCTAACAGAATTTAAAGCCAGTCTCTAACAGAGAACAACCCACGCTCTAACAGAATTTAAAGCCAGGCTCTAACAGAGAACAACCCACGCTCTAACATAATTTAAAGCCAGGCTCTAACAGAGAACAACCCACGCTCTAACAGAATGTAAAGCCAGGCTCTAACAGAGAACAACCCACGCTCTAACATAATTTAAAGCCAGGCTCTAACAGAGAACAACCCACGCTCTAACAGAATTTAAAGCCAGTCTCTAACAGAGAACAACCCACGCTCTAACAGAATTTAAAGCCAGGCTCTAACAGAGAACAACCCACGCTCTAACAGAATGTAAAGCCAGGCTCTAACAGAGAACAACTCACGCTCTAACATAATTTAAAGCCAGTCTCTAACAGAGAACAACCCACGCTCTAACAGAATTTAAAGCCAGGCTCTAACAGAGAACAACCCACGCTCTAACATAATTTAAAGCCAGGCTCTAATAGAGAACAACCCACGCTCTAACAGAATGTAAAGCCAGGCTCTAACAGAGAACAACCCACGCTCTAACAGAATTTAAAGCCAGGCTCTAACAGAGAACAACCCACGCTCTAACAGAATTTAAAGCCAGGCTCTAATAGAGAACAACCCACGCTCTAATAGAATTTAAAGCCAGGCTCTAACAGAGAACAACCCACGCTCTAACAGAATTTAAAGCCAGGCTCTAACAGAGAACAACCCACGCTCTAACAGAATGTAAAGCCAGGCTCTAACAGAGAGCAACCCACGCTCTAACAGAATTTAAAGCCAGGCTCTAACAGAGAACAACCCACGCTCTAACAGAATTTAAAGCCAGGCTCTAACAGAGAACAACCCACGCTCTAACAGAATTTAAAGCCAGGCTCTAACAGAGAACAACCCACGCTCTAACAGAATTTAAAGCCAGGCTCTAACAGAGAACAACCCACGCTCTAACAGAATGTAAAGCCAGGCTCTAACAGAGAGCAACCCACGCTCTAACAGAATTTAAAGCCAGGCTCTAACAGAGAACAACCCACGCTCTAACATAATGTAAAGCCAGGCTCTAACAAAGAACAACCCACGCTCTACCAGAATGTAAAGCCAGGCTCTAACAGAGAACAACCCACGCTCTACCAGAATGTAAAGCCAGGCTCTAACAGAGAACAACCCACGCTCTAACAGAATGTAAAGCCAGGCTCTAACAGAGAGCAACCCACGCTCTAATAGAATTTAAAGCCAGGCTCTAACAGAGAACAACCCACGCTCTAACATAATTTAAAGTCAGGCTCTAACAGAGAACAACCCACGCTCTAACATAATTTAAAGCCAGGCTCTAACAGAGAACAACCCACGCTCTAATAGAATTTAAAGCCAGGCTCTAACAGAGAACAACCCACGCTCTAACAGAATGTAAAGCCAGGCTCTAAGAGAGAACAACCCACCCTCTAAAGAAAAGACAAGCGCAGACAGAAACCAACTTGTTCCATTGTTTAAATAACAGAAGCTCCGCGTGTGTAGTGTTAGTCAAACACTTATTGTCAAGAACATGAAAAACCTGCACTGGGTGGAAATAGCATTTACTGCTGGAAAGGATGTGAATTTATAAAGACTATTTCCAGTGAGTGTGGAATTGTCCTTATTTTCAAGGACAACCCCAACCCTAATCCTGATCCCAACTACCTTTTTACAAGCACTTAAACACCCCAACCCTAATCCTGATCCCAACTAACTTTTTACAAGGACTTAAACACCCCAACCCTAACCCTGATCCCAACTAACTTTTTACAATGACTTAAACACCCCAACCCTAACCCTGATCCCAACTAACTTTTTACAAGGACTTAAACACCCCAACCCTAACCCTGATCCCAATTCTTGATTCTGCTGTATAAAAAACATGTAATTACTATAATATACTACATGTATTATATCTGACTGTAGTAACTACTGTATATCTGTAGATGTAATTACTATAATATACTGTGTGTATTATATCTGACTGTAGTAACTACTGTATATCTGTAGATGTAATTACTATAATATACTACATGTATTATATCTGACTGTAGTAACTACTGTATATCTGTAGATGTAATTACTATAATATACTACATGTATTACACTTGACAGGACTGTAGTTCCTAGTGTCCCTACAGGACAGGACTGTAGTTACCTAGTGTCCCTACAGGACAGGGCTGTAGTTACCTAGTGTCCCTACAGGACAGGACTGTAGTTACCTAGTGTCCCTACAGGACAGGACTGTAGTTACCTAGTGTCCCTACAGGACAGGGCTGTAGTTCCTAGTGTCCCTACAGGACAGGACTGTAGTTACCTAGTGTCCCTACAGGACAGGGCTGTAGTTACCTAGTGTCCCTACAGGACAGGGATGTAGTTCCTAGTGTCCCTACAGGACAGGGGTGTAGTTCCTAGTGTCCCTACAGGACAGGACTGTAGTTACCTAGTGTCCCTACAGGACAGGGCTGTAGTAACCTAGTGTCCCTACAGGACAGGGCTGTAGTTACCTAGTGTCCCTACAGGACAGGGATGTAGTTCCTAGTGTCCCTACAGGACAGGGATGTAGTTCCTAGTGTCCCTACAGGACAGGGATGTAGTTCCTAGTGTCCCTACAGGACAGGGATGTAGTTCCTAGTGTCCCTACAGGACAGGGATGTAGTTCCTAGTGTCGTAACAGGACAGGGATGTAGTTAGTAGTGTCCCTACAGGACAGGGATGTAGTTAGTAGTGACCCTACAGGACAGGGCTGTAGTTAGTAGTGTCTCTACAGGACATGGCTGTAGTTACCTAGTGTCCCTACAGGACAGGGCTGTAGTTAGTAGTGTAGTTACCTAGTGTCCCTACAGGACAGGGCTGTAGTTACCTAGTGTCCCTACAGGACATGGCTGTAGTTACCTAGTGTCTCTACAGGACAGGCTGTAGTTACCTAGTGTCCCTACAGGACAGGGCTGTAGTTACCTAGTGTCCCTACAGGACAGGGCTGTAGTAACCTAGTGTCCCTACAGGACAGGGCTGTAGTTACCTAGTGTCCCTACAGGACAGGGATGTAGTTCCTAGTGTCCCTACAGGACAGGGCTGTAGTTAGTAGTGTCTCTACAGGACATGGCTGTAGTTACCTAGTGTCCCTACAGGACAGGGCTGTAGTTACCTAGTGTCCCTACAGGACAGGGCTGCTTGGCCATCTGTCCCTGCTGGGTTCTGGGCCAGGACACTTCAGCTGTCACCCTGGGGGAGCAGTGGTCCTGGGGGGGTATGACCGGGGGCTGGGGAGGCAGAGGGGGAACACCCATGGCTGGAACCGACCGTCCGTTACCTACCGGAGATGTACATGTTAAAAACAGGTACAATAATTATACGATAACACATTGGAACAGAATGAGTTCATTTCCGTTAATGGCCGTTACCGGGGTTAACGATCTCTGGGATCTGGTTATCGCCGGGGACGACCACGCCACCACCGGCAGGGTTCCGCACGGTCGTGGTTGTCCGGGACCGTTGACCGGGGAAGGTGGTGAGGATTGGTCGCGCCGTGGTATAGTAGGGAGGAGACCGGGTGGTCGCGGTCCGACTGGTGGAGGAAGAGGAGGAGGGGACTTTGGGAGGCCCGTGGATGACTGGAGGAACCAAGTCTGGACGGAGAGAGAAAGAGAGAGAGAAAGAGAGAGAGAAAGAGAGAGAGGAGAGAGAGAGAGAAAGAGAGAGAGAGAGAGAGAGAAGGAGAGAGAGAAGGAGAGAGAGAAGGAGAGAGAGAAGGAGAGAGAGAAGGAGAGAGAGAAGGAGAGAGAAGGAGAGAGAGAAGGAGAGAGGAGAGAGAAGGAGAGAGAGAGAGGAGAGAGAGAAGGAGAGAGAAGGAGAGAGAGAAGGAGAGAGGAGAGAGAGAGAGAGAGAGAGAGAGAGAGAAGGAGAGAAGAGAGAGAGAGAAGGAGAGAGAAGGAGAGAGAAGAGAGAGAGGAGAGAGAAGGAGAGAGGAGAGAGAAGGAGAGAGAGAAGGAGAGAGAAGGAGAGAGAGAAGGAGAGAGAAGGAGAGAGAGAGGAGAGAGAAGGAGAGAGAGAGAGAAGGACAGAGAGAGAGAAGGAGTGAGAGAGAGAAGGACAGAGAGAGAGAAGGAGAGAGAGAAGGAGAGAGAGAGAGAAGGAGAGAGAGAAGGAGAGAGAGAGAAGGAGAGAGAGAGAGAAGGAGTGAGAGAAGGAGTGAGAGTAAACGAGAGAGAGAGAGAGAAGGAGAGAGAAGGAGAGAGAGAGAAGGAGAGAGAAGGAGAGAGAAGGAGAGAAAGAGAAGGAGAGAGAAGGAGAGAGAGAGAAGGAGAGGGAGATAAATGAGTTAGATAAAGAAGGGAATGTACTAGTCCTGGTTGGTGTGGAGGAAACAATGGAATAGATAAAGAAAATGCAGTGGAGTGTAACTGTTCAGATAGGAACGTACTAAACTGTTGTTCTGGGGGGGTAAAAGGAACGTACTAAACTGTTGTTCTGGGGGGGGGGTAAAAGGAACGTACTAAACTGTTGTTCTGGGGGGGGGTAAAAGGATCGTACTAAACTGTTGTTCTGGGGAGTAAAAGGATCGTACTAAACTGTTGTTCTGGGGGGGGTAAAAGGAACGTACTAAACTGTTGTTCTGGGGGGGGGGTAAAAGAACGTACTAAACTGTTGTTCTGGGGGGGGGGTAAAAGGAACGTACTAAACTGTTGTTCTGGGGGGGGGTAAAAGGAACGTACTAAACTGTTGTTCTGGGGGGGTAAAAGGATCGTACTAAACTGTTGTTCTGGGGGGGGGGTAAAAGGAACGTACTAAACTGTTGTTCTGGGGGGGGGGGTAAAAGGATCGTACTAAACTGTTGTTCTGGGGGGGGTAAAAGGAACGTACTAAACTGTTGTTCTGGGGGGGGTAAAAGGAACGTACTAAACTGTTGTTCTGGGGGGGGGGTAAAAGGAACGTACTAAACTGTTGTTTTTGGGGGGGGGGTAAAAGGAACGTACTAAACTGTTGTTCTGGGGGGGGTAAAAGGAACGTACTAAACTGTTGTTCTGGGGGGGTAAAAGGATCGTACTAAACTGTTGTTCTGGGGGGGGTAAAAGGAACGTACTAACTGTTGTTCTGGGGGGTAAAAGGAACGTACTAAACTGTTGTTCTGGGGGGGTAAAAGGAACGTACTAAACTGTTGTTCTGGGGGGGGGGGGTAAAAGGAACGTACTAAACTGTTGTTCTGGGGGGGGGGGTAAAAGGAACGTACTAAACTGTTGTTCTGGGGGGGTAAAAGGAACGTACTAAACTGTTGTTCTGGGGGGGGGTAAAAGGAACGTACTAAACTGTTGTTCTGGGGGGGGTAAAAGGAACGTACTAAACTGTTGTTCTGGGGGGGTAAAAGGAACGTACTAAACTGTTGTTCTGGGGGGGGTAAAAGGAACGTACTAAACTGTTGTTCTGGGGGGGGTAAAAGGAACGTACTAAACTGTTGTTCTGGGGGGGGGGTAAAAGGAACGTACTAAACTGTTGTTCTGGGGGGGGGGTTAAAAGGAAAGTACTAAACTGTTGTTCTGGGGGGGTAAAAGGAACGTACTAAACTGTTGTTCTGGGGGGGGTAAAAGGAACGTACTAAACTGTTGTTCTGGGGGGGGGTAAAAGGAACGTACTAAACTGTTGTTCTGGGGGGGGTAAAAGGACGTACTAAACTGTTTGTTCTGGGGGGGTAAAAGGAACGTACTAAACTGTTGTTCTGGGGGGGGTAAAAGGAACGTACTAAACTGTTGTTCTGGGGGGGGTAAAAGGAACGTAACTAAACTGTTGTTCTGGGGGGGGTAAAAGGAACGTACTAACTGTTGTTCTGGGGGGGGTAAAAGGAACGTACTAAACTGTTGTTCTGGGGGGGGGGTAAAAGGAACGTACTAAACTGTTGTTCTGGGGGGGGGTAAAAGGAACGTACTAAACTGTTGTTCTGGGGGGTAAAAGGAACGTACTAAACTGTTGTTCTGGGGGGGGTAAAAGGAACGTACTAAACTGTTGTTCTGGGGGGGGGGTAAAAGGAACGTACTAAACTGTTGTTCTGGGGGGGGGGTAAAAGGAACGTACTAAACTGTTGTTCTGGGGGGGTAAAAGGAACGTACTAAACTGTGTTCTGGGGGGGTAAAAAGAACGTACTAAACTGTTGTTCTGGGGGGGGGGTAAAAGGAACGTACTAAACTGTTTGTTCTGGGGGGGGTAAAGGAAACGTACTAAACTGTTGTTCTGGGGGGTAAAAGGAACGTACTAAACTGTTGTTCTGGGGGGGGTAAAAGGAACGTACTAAACTGTTGTTCTGGGGGGGGTAAAAGGAACGTACTAAGCTGTTGTTCTGGGGGGGGTAAAAGGAACGTACTAAACTGTTGTTCTGGGGGGGGTAAAAGGAACGTACTAAACTGTTGTTCTGGGGGGGGGGGGGGTAAAAGGAACGTACTAAACTGTTGTTCTGGGGGGGGTAAAAGGAGCGTACTAAACTGTTGTTCTGGGGGGGGGGGGTAAAAGGAACGTACTAAACTGTTGTTCTGGGGGTAAAAAAAATGGGGACATTTGAGAAATTCTTTCATAATTTAATGAAACCATTGAACGCTGGTTATGAAATTAACATTCTGTCTTTGGTATCTTCTTGGTTACACTCTAACCCTTCTGGGTTACACCCTAACCCCTACACTCTAACCCTTCTGGGTTACACCCTAACCCCTACACTCTAACCCTTCTGGGTTACACCCTAACCCCTACACTCTAACCCTTCTGGGTTACACCCTAACCCCTACACTCTAACCCTTCTGGGGTTACACCCTAACCCTACACTCTAACCCTTCTGAGTTACAGCCTAACCCCTCCACTCCTTCTGGGTTACACCCTAACCCCTACACTCCAACCCTTCTGAGTTACAGGCCTAACCCCTACACTCCTTCTGGGTTACACCCTAACCCTTACACTCCTTCTGGGTTACACCCTAACCCCTCCACTCCTTCTGGGTTACACCCTAACCCCTCCACTCCTTCTGGGTTACACCCTAACCCATCTACTCCTTCTGGGTTACACCCTAACCCCTCCACTCCTTCTGGGTTACACCCTAACCCCTCCAACTCCTTCTGGGTTACACCCTAACCCCTCCACTCCTTCTGGGTTACACCCTAACCCCTCCACTCCTTCTGGGTTACACCCTAACCCCTCCACCCCTTCTGGGTTACACCCTAACCCCTCCACTCCTTCTGGGTTACACCCTAACCCGTCCACTCCTTCTGGGTTACACCCTAACCCCTCCACTCCTTCTGGGTTACACCCTAACCCCTCCACTCCTTCTGGGTTACACCCTAACCCCTCCACTCCTTCTGGGTTACACCCTAACCCCTCCACTCCCACTCCTTCTGGGTACACCCTAACCCCTCCACTCCACTCCTTCTGGGTTACACCCTAACCCCTCCACTCCTTCTGGGTTACACCCTAACCCCTCCACTCCTTCTGGGTTACACCCTAACCCCTCCACTCCTTCTGGGTTACACCCTAACCCCTCCACTCCACTCCTTCTGGGTTACACCCTAACCCTCCACTCCACTCCTTCTGGGTTTACACCCTAACCCCTCCACTCCACTCTTTCTGGGTTACACCCTAACCCCTCCACTCCACTCCTTCTGGGTTACACCCTAACCCCTCCACTCCACTCCTTCTGGGTTACACCCTAACCCCTCCACTCCACTCCTTCTGGGTTACACCCTAACCCCTCCACTCCTTCTGGGTTACACCCTAACCCCTCCACTCCACCGTTTCTTTCATCAACTAAGTACATTATTTTCTCTTCAACCATTCTGCTCTGCTCTGTTCTGTTCTGTTCTGTTCTGTTCTGTTCCCACACAGGGTTGTAGTCATTGGAATGTTCCTGTCCCCAAACGCCATACGACCTCCCTCCCTCTCTCCCTCCCTCTCTCCCTCCCTCCCTACCTCTCTCCTACTCCCTCCCTCTCTCCCTCCCTCCCTACCTCCCTCATTCCCTCCCTCCCTCTCTCCCTCCCTACCTCCCTCATTCCCTGCCTCCCTCTCTCTCTCTCCCTCCCTCCCTACCTCCCTCATTCCCCTCCCTCCCCCTCTCTCCCTCCCTCCCTCATTCCCTCCCTCCTCCCTCATTCCCTCCCTCCCTCCCTCTCTCCCTCCCTCATTCCCTCCCTCTCTCAACCCTCTCTCCCTCCCTCCCTACCTCCCTCATTCCCTCCCTCCCTCATTCCCTCCCTCCCTCCCTCTCTCCCTCCCTCTCTCCCTCCTTCCCTCCCTTCTTCCCTCTCTCCCTCCCTACCTCCCTCATTCTCTCCCTCCCTCTCGCCCTCCCTCATTCCCTCCCTCCCTCACAATTCTGCATGGTTACAGGGATAATTCTGCATGGTTACAGGGATAATTCTGCATGGTTACAGGGTTAATTCTGCATGGTTACAGGGTTAATTCTGCATGTTACAGGGTTAATTCTGGATGGTTACAGGGTTAATTCTGCATGGTTACAGGGTTAATTCTGCATGTTACAGGGTTAATTCTGGATGGTTACAGGGTTAATTCTGCATGGTTACAGGGTTAATTATGGATGGTTACAGGGTTATTTCTGCATGGTTTCAGGGTTAATTCTGGAAGGTTAAAATACAAACAATTAAAAGGATTAAAGGGATAACCAAACCACAAATTCCACAAATTCCTGGAATTCTGTTGCAACTCAAGTCTACTACAAAACCCACAATGCAATGCTCCCTCTCTCTCTGGGCTAGCTAGCTAGCTGGCAAGAAAACATAGCTACACACAATAATTCCAAAGTCAAAATCAGCATGTGAAGTAGCTAGCAAGCTGTAAAATCTCCTTAAACAAACTGCACTGGCAATTTAGGAGTCTATCTCACCGAGTTCAACTTAGTAGTTTGTCTCTGCCCAGAGAGAGAGAGCAGAGTATGTTTCTTTCCCACAGAGATACTTCTGAGGAGATACGAAACACCCATTAGAATCGTATTAATGCCCATTGTGTACGTTGCTCATGTGTTGTCAATGGGCAGCGCGGTGGATTCTGGGACAAGGAGAGCTGAACCTTCAAGGAGTGAATGGGAATCAATTGGGCGCTAGCTCAAATACCAAACATTAGGATGAATGTCGTGAACAAGAAGTACAACGTTGGAAATATTTTCATTAACTCTCTGTGAATATCGTACATCTTTGGAATTGCGTAATTTTGAGGAAAATAGGCAGGTTTCTCGACTCATATACCGTGACTTTGAGAAGGGATTGTGTGACGATTAGCTTAGCAACCGCGTGTTGCAGCATGACAACGTGAATGCGATGGGTCTACAGTCAGTTGGGTGGGACGTTACTCCATTCAACTCCTCCAAATGGGATTCCTATCTCCTCCTTTCTGAAATATCTCTGTTTCCCACAACGCATTGCGTGCACGGTACTTGAATGACAAACAAGAGTTGAATCATTTGGTACACTGTTTAAATTGGGGCGGCAGGGTAGCCTAGTGGTTAGAGTGTTGGACTAGTAACCGAAAGGTTGCAAGATCGAATCCCTGAGCTGACAAGGTAGAAAAAATATGTCATTGTTCCCCTGAACAAGGCAGTTAACCAACTGTTCCTAGGCCGTCACTGAAAAAAATAAGATTTTGTTCTAAACTGAATTGCCTAGTTAAATAAATCAAAAAGTAGCGAATCTAAGCGAAGTGTCAACTTTGTCACGACAACATAAACAGACGGATGTGTTTAAGAACAAGTATGTCTATTAGGTGACCTGCAGGTCTTGTTTTACCAAGGTGTTATGCAGAGTCTGTATCCCCCTATCTCCAGCGATGAGAATCGTCTAGCTATGATGAGTTCCTACATGATTTCCACAGACACAGACCACGGCACGGTTAAATCATGGGATTTAAAAAAAAAATATATGGAATAATAATATAATTTTTTTATCCACTGATAGAAAATAGTCTCCCACCAAATTGACAGGAGCTTTAATGATTTCTATTTCTGGGGGGGTTGGATCATCCCTTTAAGTTAAGGTATTGATTCTGAATGGTTATTAGGGCTATGGAGGGGGGGGGGGGGGGGGGGGGGGGGCTTAAAACCAATAATTAAAAACAACATGCTGTTTTCCATCAGGTAAATTCCACTATTCCAAAAATACACCTTATGGAAGAGCGGGGACTGTGAAGTAACACAAACATAGGCACATACACATGATAAGATACACACTATACACACACATGTGGTAGTGGCGTATGGGGACTGAGGACACACAGTGTGTTGTGAATTCTGTAATGAATGTATTTTGATGTTTTTAAAATGGTATAAAATGCCTTAATTTTGAAGGACGCCATGAAGGGGATCCATAATAAACCCCAGGAAGAGTGGCTGCTGCCTTGGCAGGAACTAATGGGGATCCATAATAAACCCCAGGGAAGAGTGGCTGCTGCCTTGGCAGGAACTAATGAGGATCCATAATAAACCCCAGGGAAGAGTAGATGCTGCTTTGGCAGGAACTAATGGGGATCCATAATAAACCCCAGGAAGAGGAGCTGCTGCCCTGGTAGGAACTAATGGGGATCCATGATAAACCCCAGGAAGAGTAGCTGCTGCCTTGGCAGGAACTAATGGGGATCCATAATAAACCCCAGGGAAGAGTAGATGCTGCCTTGGCAGGAACTAATGGGGATCCATAATAAACCCCAGGAAGAGGAGCTGCTGCCTTGGTAGGAACTAATGGGGATCCATAATAAACCCCAGGAAGAGTAGCTGCTGCCTTGGCAGGAACTAATGGGGATCCATAATAAACCCCAGGAAGAGTAGCTGCTGCCTTGGCAGGAACTACTGGGGATCCATAATAAACCCCAGGAAGAGTAGCTGCTGCCTTGGCAGGAACTAATGGGGATCCATAATAAACCCCAGGAAGAGTAGCTGCTGCCATGGCAGGAACTAATGGGGATCCATAATAAACCCCAGGAAGAGTAGCTGCTGCCTTGGCAGGAACTAATGGGGATCCATAATAAACCCCATGAAGAGTAGCTGCTGTCTTGGCAGGAACTAATGGGGATCCATAATAAAGCCCATGAAGAGTAGCTGCTGTATTGGCAGGAACTAAAGGGGATCCATAATAAACCCCAGGAAGAGTAGCTGCTGCCTTGGTGGGAACTAATGGGGACCCATAATAATCCCCAGGAAGAGTAGCTGCTGCCTTGGCAGGAACTAATGGGGATCCATAATAAACCCCAGGAAGAGTACCTGCTACCTTGGCAGGAACTAATGGGGATCCATGATAAACCCCAGGAAGAGTAGCTGCTGCCTTGGCAGGAACTAATGGGGATCCATAATAAACCACAGGAAGAGTAGCTGCTGCCTTGAAAGGAACTAATGGGGATCCATGATAAACCCCAGGAAGAGAAGCTGCTGCCTTGGCAGGAACTAATGGGGATCCATGATACACCCCAGGAAGAGTAGCTGCTGCCTTGGCAGGAAATAATGGGGATCCATAATAAACCCCAGGAAGAGTAGCTGCTGCCTTGGCAGGAACTAATGGGGATCCATAATAAACCCCAGGAAGAGTAGCTGCTGCCTTGGCAGGAACTAATGGGGATCCATAATAAACCACAGGAAGAGTAGCTGCTGCCTTGAAAGGAACTAATGGGGATCCATAATAAACCCCAGGAAGAGGAGCTGCTGCCTTGGCAGGAACTAATGGGGATCCCTAATAAACCCCAGGAAGAGTAGCTGCTGCCTTGGCAGGACCTAATGGGGATCCATAATAAACCCCAGGAAGAGTAGCTGCTGCCTTGGCAGGAACTAATGGGGATCCATAATAAACCCCAGGAAGAGTAGCTGCTGCCTTGGCAGGAACTAATGGGGATCCATAATAAACCCCAGGAAGAGAAGCTGCTGCCTTGGCAGGAACTAATGGAGATCCATAATAAACCCCAGGAAGAGTAGCTGCTGCCTTGGCAGGAACTAAATGGGGATCCATAATAAACCCCAGGAAGAGTAGCTGCTGCCTTGGCAGGAACTAATGGGGATCCATAATAAACCCCAGGAAGAGTAGCTGCTGCCTTGGCAGGAACTAATGGGGATCCATAATAAACCCCAGGAAGAGAAGCTGCTGCCTTGGCAGGAACTAATGGAGATCCATAATAAACCCCAGGAAGAGTAGCTGCTGCCTTGGCAGGAACTAAATGGGGATCCATAATAAACCACAGGAAGAGTAGCTGCTGCCTTGGCAGGAACTAATGGGGATCCATAATAAACCACAGGAAGAGTAGCTGCTGCCTTGAAAGGAACTAATGGGGATCCATAATAAACCCCAGGAAGAGTAGCTGCTGCCTTGGCAGGAACTAATGGGGATCCATAATAAATACAAATTATTATTAAGTTTTCTCACAGCTTGTTAGAGCTAAACTGCTGTGACACAGTCGTCTGAGCAACACGCCTCGCCTCCGAGCATCATGGGTTTTTTATGGTACGTAGTCACTTTTTTTCTCCGGACCTTTTTCAAAATCGTCCCAAAGTCTATTTGTATTGATCAGTCTGCCCTCCGTCCCGCTAGATTCTCCATGTCACCATCCATCACGTGGCAGCACCACTCGCTTACCGCTGTCCCTTCCTGTGTGTGTGTGTGTGTGTGTGTGTGTGTGTGTGTGTGTGTGTGTGTGTGTGCGTGCGTGCGTGCGTGCGTGCGTGCGTGCGTGCGTGTGTGTGTGTGTGTTATCATTGTTCAGAGTGAGTGCATAACAAGGCCATGGTTTGACAGGTCTGAGCCCATACAAGCCCAAACCCTGCTGTAACAATGGACTGGTAATGTGTGTGTTTGTGAGAGTGGGAGGAACACAACCCAACACAACACAGCAGTAAATTACACAGCAAAAACATCAACATCTCAGACATTCAGACACAACAACATATGGTTCTCTCTCACTATTCTCTCGCTCTCTCTCTCTCTTCCTTTCTCTCTTTCTCCATCTTCCTCTCCCCTCTTTCTCTCTCTTCCTGTCTCTCTTTCTCTCTCTTCCTATCTCTCTTTCTCCGTCTTCCCTTCAATCTCTTTCTCTCTCTTCCTATCTCTTTCTCCGTCTTCCTTTCTCTCTTTCTCTCTCTTCCTATCTCTCTTTCTCTCTCTTCCTATCTCTCTTTCTCCATCTATCTCTCTTTCTCCGTCTTCCTCTGTCTTCCTCTCTCTCTTTCTCTGTCTTCCTATCTCTCTTTCTCTGTCTTCCTCTGTCTTCCACTCTCTCTATCTCTGTCTTCCTCTGTCTTCCTCTCTTACTGTCTTCCTCTCTTTCTCTGTCTTCCTCTGTCTTCCTCTGTCTTCCTCTGTCTTCCTATCTCTCTTTCTCTGTCTTCCTCTGTCTTCCTATCTCTCTTTCTCTGTCTTCATCTCTTTCTCTGTCTTCCTCTGTCTTCCTCTCTTTCTCTGTCTTCCTCTGTCTTCCTCTCTCTCTTTCTCTGTCTTTCTCTCTCTCTCTCTTTTGTTGTCTTCCTACCTCTCTTTCTCTGTCTTCCTCTCTTGCTCTCTCTGTCTTCCTCTTTCTCTGTTACGCAAATAAAGCCCCCCCCCCTCCCTCGCCCCACACACACACACACACTCATCTCTCTAACACACGTAATCACAGGAGGTGTTTTTGCGGAGTGCAGATCTACGCTGACGTGACATGAGAGGTTCATAAAACCTTCATAGGGATGTCTTGGCTTGACATACCACGCCCCTTACGTAAGACTCTTACACCTTTAATGTAAGACACGCACACACACCCCTCAGGGGTGCGTGCTTAGTCCCCTCCTGTATTCCCTGATCACCAACGACGACGAGGCATCCTATAAGGAAGAGTTCAGAGACCTGGCAGTGTGGTGACAGGACAACAACCTCTCCCTCAACGTGAGCAAGACAAAAGGAGCTGATGGCGGACTACAGGAAGCGGCGTGCCGAGCACATCGACGGGGCTGTAGTGGAACGGGTCGAGACCTTCCCGTTCCTCGGTGTCCACATCGCTAAGTACCGATCATGTCCCAAACACACCAACACGGTGATGAAGAGGGCACGACAACACCTCTTCCCCCTCAGGAGACTGACAAGATTTGGGCTCTCAAAAAGAGCTAGAGCTGCGTCGCTATGGCAACTGCTTGGCATCCGACCGCAAGGCGCTACGGAGGGTATGGGGACACTTGGAATGTATATAAAAAGTGTAAATATTGGGATGCAAACTCTAAATGTAATACATTTCAACTCTACATCTGACTTGGTACAGGTGTCTGACTATTTTTAAGCTCATGTGAGGTGTGTACTTTTTTTTCCAAAGTAGATTTGTTTTAGACTACCAATAATCACTCGTAGCCCACTGCAGTAAATGGTTAATTTTGCATAATTTAGTGGAATTAAACTGGCGCGTGTATACAGTACATTCATTATGTATCCTGTTTATCACAGGCATACAGCATACAATGACTTTTTCCTATTTTTGTTGCCTTACATATATTTTATAATATATTTTTTTGGGGGGGGTTGTGTCATTTGATTTACACATACCTACCACTTTGAAGATGCAAAATATTTTTTGTTGTGAAACAAACAAGAAATAAGACAATAAAAACGGAAAACTTGAGGGTGCAGAAATATTCACCCCACCAAAGTCAATACTTTGTAGAGCCACCTTTTGCAGCTATTACAGCTGCCAGTCTCTTGGGGTTTGTCTCTATAAGCTTGGCACATCTAGCCACTGGGATTTTTGCCCATTCTTCAAGGCAAAACTGCTCCAGCTCCTTCAAATTGGATGGGTTCCGCTGGTGTACTGCAATCTTTAAGTCATACCACATATTCTCAATTGGATTGAGGTCTAGGCTTTGACGAGGCCATTCCAAGAACATTTAAATGTTTCCTCAAAAACCACTCGAGTGTTGCTTTAGCAGTGTGCTTGGGGTCCTTGTCCTGCTGGAAGGTGAACCTCCGTCGCAGTCTCAAATCTCTGGAAGACTGAAATAGGTTTCCCCTCTAGAATTTCCCTGTATTTAGCGCCATCCATCATTCCTTCAATTCTGACCAGTTTCCCAGTCCCTGCCTATGAAAAACATCTCCACAGCATGACGCTACCAACCCCAAGCTTCATTGTGGGGATGGTGTTCTTGTGGTGATGAGAGGTGTTGGGTTTGCGCCAGACACAGCATTTTCCTTGATGACCAAAAAGCTAAGTTTTAGTCTCATCTGACCAGAGTACCTTCTTCCATATGTCCCACATGTCTTTTGGCGAACACCAAACGTGTTTACTTATTTTTTTCTTTAAGCAATGGATTTTTTCAAGCAACTCTTCTGTAAAGCCAAACTCTGGAGTGTACAGTTTAAATTAGTCCTATGGACAGATAATCCAATCTCCGCTGTGGAGCTTTGCAGTTCCTTCAGGGTAATCTTTGGTCTCCTTGTTTCCTCTCCGATTAATGCCCTCCTTGCCTGGTCTATAAGTTTTGGTGGGCGGCCCTCTCTTCGCAGGTTTGTCGTGGTGCCACATTACTTACATTTTTTTTAAATAATGGATTTAATGATGATCTGTGGGATGTTCAAAGTTTCTGACATTTTTTTATAACCCAACCTTGATCTGTACTTCTCCACAACTTTCTCCACAACTTTGTCCCCGGTTTTGAGAGCTCCTTGGTCTTCATGGTGCCGCTTGCTTGGTGATGCCCCCTTGCTTAGTGGTGTTGCAGACTCTGGGGCCTTTCAGAAAAGGTGTATATATACTGAGAACATGTGACACAGATTGCACACAGGTGGACTTTAACTAATTATGTGACTTCTGAACGTAATTGGTTGCAGAAGATCTTATTTAGAGACTTCATAGTAAAGGGGGTGAATATACAGTGCCTTGCGAAAGTATTCGGCCCCCTTGAACTTTGCGACCTTTTGCCACATTTCAGGCTTCAAACATAAAGATATAAAACTGTATTTTTTTGTGAAGAATCAACAACAAGTGGGACACAATCAAGAAGTGGAACGACATTTATTGGATATTTCAAACTTTTTTAACAAATCAAAAACTGAAAAATTGGCCGTGCAAAATTATTCAGCCCCCTTAAGTTAATACTTTGTAGCGCCACCTTTTGCTGCGATTACAGCTGTAAGTCGCTTGGGGTATGTCTCTATCAGTTTTGCACATCGAGAGACTGAAATTTTTTCCCATTCCTCCTTGCAAAACAGCTCGAGCTCAGTGAGGTTGGATGGAGAGCATTTGTGAACAGCAGTTTTCAGTTCTTTCCACAGATTCTCGATTGGATTCAGGTCTGGACTTTGACTTGGCCATTCTAACACCTGGATATGTTTATTTTTGAACCATTTCATTGTAGATTTTGCTTTATGTTTTGGATCATTGTCTTGTTGGAAAACAAATCTCCGTCCCAGTCTCAGGTCTTTTGCAGACTCCATCAGGTTTTCTTCCAGAATGGTCCTGTATTTGGCTCCAT
This sequence comes from Oncorhynchus mykiss, assembly GCF_057628025.1. NCBI lineage: Eukaryota > Metazoa > Chordata > Actinopteri > Salmoniformes > Salmonidae > Oncorhynchus > Oncorhynchus mykiss. The sequence continues at coordinate 6,311,407 of NC_143040.1, read as the reverse complement.
CCATCTTCCCATCAATTTGAACCATCTTCCCTGTCCCTGCTGAAGAAAAGCAGGCCCAAACCATGATGCTGCCACCACCATGTTTGACATTGGGGATGGTGTGTTCAGCTGTGTTGCTTTTACGCCAAACATAACATTTTGCATTGTTGCCAAAAAGTTCAATTTTGGTTTCATCTGACCAGAGCACCTTCTTCCACATGTTTGGTGTGTCTCCCAGGTGGCTTGTGGCAAACTTTAAACAACACTTTTTATGGATATCTTTAAGAAATGGCTTTCTTCTTGCCACTCTTCCATAAAGGCCAGATTTGTGCAATATACGACTGATTGTTGTCCTATGGACAGAGTCTCCCACCTCAGCTGTAGATCTCTGCAGTTCATCCAGAGTGATCATGGGCCTCTTGGCTGCATCTCTGATCAGTCTTCTCCTTGTATGAGCTGAAAGTTTAGAGGGACGGCCAGGTCTTGGTAGATTTGCAGTGGTCTGATACTCCTTCCATTTCAATATTATCGCTTGCACAGTGCTCCTTGGGATGTTTAAAGCTTGGGAAATCTTTTTGTATCCAAATCCGGCTTTAAACAGTATCTCGGACCTGCCTGGTGTGTTCCTTGTTCTTGAATATATATGTAAAGGGGGTGAATATATTTGCACGCACCACTTTCCAGTTTTTTATTATTTAGATTTGTTTTGAAACAAGTTATTTTTTTTAAAATTTCATTTCACCAATTTGGACTATTTTGTGTTTGTCCATTACATGAAAAATCCAAATATAAATCCATTTAAATTACAGGTTATAATGCAACAAAATAGGAAAACAACACAAGGAGGATGAATACTGTACAGACGCAGAACTTTTGAACATAAAATCTGTCTGAGAGATGCAAATTATATCATTTTAATATTATTAATATTTGCAAAATGCGAAATACATAGGAAACGGAAGGCGGGCTTCATCAGCGCGTCACACACCACTTTGCAATGAGCTGGAGGCAGGGTGCATTTTCAAAAACATCTACTTAATTGTTTAAAAAAGATGAACGTTTTTACTACATGTCATGAGGCATGTCTTAATTCGCTTCAGACCATGTCTGTGGAGGCAATTATTTGATATCAGCTTCCTTTCATTGTCCAGTCGCCCCAAGGCACGATCCTAGTCCTATTAGCAACCCATGTAGTTGTTGCCTATTACATCTCCCCTCTTTCTACGTTTCTAATGGATCTTTACATATCTTTCACGTGCGGATATTTACATATCTTTCACGTGCGGTGCGCTTTTGACTGCGCTGTTTTTAACCGCTAATTGCATTAAGGGATGAACATTCGTGCGTAGCCTACTGCCTTGTGCGCCTTGCTGCTCTTAAAACGTGAATAAATAATAGTTTATCAACATGTTAAACATTCTGATCTGTTGCATCAGACAAATTGCTTTTTAAAAAAATGTTTTTCATGTAGTCTTGGTTCTACTGGTTGTACGAATTTTGGATGTATCGTCCCACAAATGTCTCAGAGTCTGTTTGGAATAGGCTATTTATTTTTCTCTACAAGCTGACCAAGAGACTAGGTCAATTTTTCTACTATGGGGAATAGTAGATTGACAGGCTAGTGATTTTGCTGTTCGTTACTCGTCTTGTTGGCTGAGGAAAAGTAAATAACGTGGACAGTTATTCTGACAAGTTCAAAGTGCACACCGGGATTCAGAAGGACCGCAGGTCGTTGCATCCGGGACTTGCACGTTCTGTTAATATGAATGACCATCGTCTACATGTGCTTTCTGTCATTGTCCCGTTCTGTTAATATGAATGACCATCATCTACATGTGATTTCTGTCATTGTCCCGTTCTGTTAATATGAATGACCATCATCTACATGTGATTTCTGTCATTGTCCCGTTCTGTTAATATGAATGACCATCATCTACATGTGATTTCTGTCATTGTCACGTTCTGTTAATATGAATGACCATCATCTACATGTGCTTTCTGTCATTGTCCCGTTCTGTTAATATGAATGACCATCATCTACATGTGATTTCTGTCATTGTCCCGTTCTGTTAATATGAATGACCATCATCTACATGTGCTTTCTGTCATTGTCCCGTTCTGTTAATATGAATGACCATCATCTACATGTGATTTCTGTCATTGTCCCGTTCTGTTAATATGAATGACCATCATCTACATGTGCTTTCTGTCATTGTCCCGTTCTGTTAATATGAATGACCATCATCTACATGTGCTTTCTGTCATTGTCCCGTTCTGTTAATATGAATGACCATCATCTACATGTGATTTCTGTCATTGTCACGTTCTGTTAATATGAATGACCATCATCTACATGTGATTTCTGTCATTGTCCCGTTCTGTTAATATGAATGACCATCATCTACATGTGCTTTCTGTCATTGTCCCGTTCTGTTAATATGAATGACCATCATCTACATGTGATTTCTGTCATTGTCCCGTTCTGTTAATATGAATGACCATCATCTACATGTGATTTCTGTCATTGTCCCGTTCTGTTAATATGAATGACCATCATCTACATGTGCTTTCTGTCATTGTCCCGTTCTGTTAATATGAATGGCCATCATCTACATGTGATTTCTGTCATTGTCCCGTTCTGTTAATATGAATGACCATCATCTACATGTGATTTCTGTCATTGTCCCGTTCTGTTAATATGAATGACCATCATCTACATGTGATTTCTGTCATTGTCCCGTTCTGTTAATATGAATGACCATCATCTACATGTGCTTTCTGTCATTGTCCCGTTCTGTTAATATGAATGACCATCATCTACATGTGATTTCTGTCATTGTCCCGTTCTGTTAATATGAATGGCCATCATCTACATGTGCTTTCTGTCATTGTCCCGTTCTGTTAATATGAATGGCCATCATCTACATGTGCTTTCTGTCATTGTCACGTTCTGTTAATATGAATGACCATCATCTACATGTGATTTCTGTCATTGTCCCGTTCTGTTAATATGAATGGCCATCATCTACATGTGCTTTCTGTCATTGTCCCGTTCTGTTAATATGAATGGCCATCATCTACATGTGATTTCTGTCATTGTCCCGTTCTGTTAATATGAATGGCCATCATCTACATGTGATTTCTGTCATTGTCCCGTTCTGTTAATATGAATGACCATCATCTACATGTGATTTCTGTCATTGTCCCGTTCTGTTAATATGAATGACCATCATCTACATGTGATTTCTGTCATTGTCACGTTCTGTTAATATGAATGACCATCATCTACATGTGATTTCTGTCATTGTCCCGTTCTGTTAATATGAATGACCATCATCTACATGTGATTTCTGTCATTGTCACGTTCTGTTAATATGAATGACCATCATCTACATGTGCTTTCTGTCATTGTCACGTTCTGTTAATATGAATGACCATCATCTACATGTGATTTCTGTCATTGTCCCGTTCTGTTAATATGAATGACCATCATCTACATGTGATTTCTGTCATTGTCACGTTCTGTTAATATGAATGACCATCATCTACATGTGCTTTCTGTCATTGTCCCGTTCTGTTAATATGAATGACCATCATCTACATGTGATTTCTGTCATTGTCACGTTCTGACCCTAGTTCCTGGGTTATTTGTTTGTTTTAGTTGATCAGGACGTGAGTTGGGTGGCCATTCTATGTTTTGTGTTTCTAGGTTGGTATTCTGTGTTCGGCCTAGTATGGTTCTCAAACAGAGGCAGATTGAATTTACGAACAGACAATCTGACAACAATCTGAACGCCCAGAGATCACTCTGACCACATTCTGACTCCAGATTGAATTTAGGAACAGACCCGCAGTATAAACCAGCCTTTAGTCTTGAAATCTGTGCTTGTTTAGTACATGACCTCACATGTGAATCCTTAATGAGATGGGTGGGGCTAAAGCTTAAGAAGGTGTGAACGATGTGGTTGTTTAGTACATGACCTCACATGTGAATCCTTAATGAGATGGGTGGGGCTAAAGCTTAAGAAGGTGTGAACGATGTGGTTGTTTAGTACATGACCTCACATGTGAATCCTTAATGAGATGGGCGGGGCTAAAGCTTAAGAAGGTGTGAACGATGTGGTTGTTTAGTACATGACCTCACATGTGAATCCTTAATGAGATGGGCGGGGCTAAAGCTTAAGAAGGTGTGAACGATGTGGTTGTTTAGTACATGACCTCACATGTGAATCCTTAATGAGATGGGCGGGGCTAAAGCTTAAGAAGGTGTGAACGATGCTGAATGGGTGTAGACAAAGAAGAGCTCTCCAGTAGGTGTACCAAAACATTCAAGCGCCATTTTCTCAGAAGTGAGGTTACAACTATATCAACTTTCAAAGCAGAATAACTTTCCCATTGTTCCTCAACTGTAGTGTATGATAATAATATATCATTTTGAAGCTCTGAGTCTCTGCTTTTATCCAATGTAAAAAAAACACAATTTCAAAATGTTGCTACATAAGAATCGAGCCGGTCGGTCACAAAACTACTTGAAGATAACAGCGCTCACTGTTGCCCCTAGTGGCCGGTTTTCATTTCAGACATGGGATGTACGTTGAATACGGACTTTTAATCACGGGTGACCTGGCTCTCCACACACACACGCACACACACACACACGCACACACGCACACACACTTTAAGATTCTTACGACCCTAATGTGATGGGTCATGTCATCTCATGCAAAGGTTAAGCTTTTAAAACAGGGGTGATGACAGTTTGCACTTCAAATCTGCTTTGTTCTATCTCTCTCTCACCCCTTCTCTGTCTCTCTCTCACCCCTTCTCTCTCTCTCTCACCCCTTCTCTCTCTCTCACCCCTTCTCTCTCTCTCTCCCTACTTCTCCTCTCTCTCTCTCTCACCCCTTCTCTCTCTCTCCCTCTCTCTCTGTCCCCTTCTCTCTCTCTCTCCCCTTCTCTCTCTCTCTCACCCCTTCTCTCTCTCTCTCTCTCTCTCTCTCTCCCCTTCTCTCTCTCTCTCCCCTTCTCTCTCTCTCACCCCTTCTCTCTCTCTCTCACCCCTTCTCTCTCTCTCACTCTCTCCCTACTTCTCCTCTCTCTCTCTCTCACCCCTTCTCTCTCTCTCCCTCTCTCTCTCTCCCCTTCTCTCTCTCTCTCCCCTTCTCTCTCTCTCTCACCCCTTCTCTCTCTCTCCCTCTCTCTCTCTCCCCTTCTCTCTCTCTCTCCCCTTCTCTCTCTCTCTCACCCCTTCTCTCTCTCTCTCTCTCTCTCCCCTTCTCTCTCTCTCTCCCCTTCTCTCTCTCTCTCCCCTTCTCTCTCTCTCTCCCCCTCTCTCTCTCTCTCCCCTTCTCTCTCTCTCTCCCCTTCTCTCTCTCTCACCCCTTCTCTCTCTCTCTCTAACCTGTCCAATAAAACAATATGTATTAAACAACAAACTGCTTGGTAATCATCTCTCCTAATATAACATTAATTCCCTCAGAAAGTTGTGTAGAGAGAAGTTAAATAACAGCTATTGTGTTCTATTGTAAAGTAAACAACCCGGTCGTCATGGAACAATGCCATGGGAGATGTACCCAGCTAACAATGAATGGCTCTGAGGACGTTACTGTACGGTTCACCGTCTCCTCAACCTGTTTCCCATTTAACGTCACACAGTACAGTTTACTGTGAGGTTTGTTTCTGAAGTTAACCATCATAACACACACTACGAAGACCCAAATGACACCCTGTTCCCCACAGAGCGCACTACTTTATATGGCTCTGGTCCAAAGTAGTGCACTATGTAGGGAATAGGGTGCCATAGGGCTCTGGTCCAAAGTTGTGCACTATGTAGGGAATAGGGTGCCATAGGGCTCTGGCCTAAAGTAGTGCACTATGTAGGGAATATGGTGCCACTTGGAAGGCAGCCCGTGGCCTTCATATTCAGTCAGCTTGTGTGACCAACGTGGTCAGACTGACTGACTAGAGTTAGTGACCATCGTGGTCAGACTGACTGACTAGTGTTAGTGACCACCGTGGTCAGACTGACTGACTAGTGTTAGTGACCACCGTGGTCAGACTGACTGACTAGTGTTAGTGACCACCGTGGTCAGACTGACTGACTAGTGTTAGTGACCACCGTGGTCAGACTGACTGACTAGTGTTAGTGACCACCGTGGGTGACTACTGACTAGTGTTAGTGACCACCGTGGTCGGAGTGACTGACTAGTGTTAGTGACCACCGTGGTCAGACTGACTGACTAGTGTTAGTGACCACCGTGGTCAGACTGACTGACTAGTGTTAGTGACCATCGTGGTCAGACTGACTGACTAGTGTTAGTGACCATCGTGGTCAGACTGACTGACTAGTGTTAGTGACCACCGTGGTCAGACTGACTGACTAGTGTTAGTGACCATCGTGGTCAGACTGACTGACTAGTATTAGTGACCACCGTGGTCAGACTGACTGACTAGTGTTAGTGACCATCGTGGTCAGACTGACTGACTAGTGTTAGTGACCACCGTGGTCAGACTGACTGACTAGTGTTAGTGACCACCGTGGTCAGACTGACTAGTGTTAGTGACCATCGTGGTCAGACTGACTGACTAGTGTTAGTGACCACCGTGGTCAGACTGACTGACTAGTGTTAGTGACCACCGTGGTCAGACTGACTAGTGTTAGTGACCATCGTGGTCAGACTGACTAGTGTTAGTGACCATCGTGGTCAGACTGACTAGTGTTAGTGACCATCGTGGTCAGACTGACTAGTGTTAGTGACCATCGTGGTCAGACTGACTGACTAGTGTTAGTGACCATCGTGGTCAGACTGACTGACTAGTGTTAGTGACCACCGTGGTCAGACTGACTGACTAGTGTTAGTGACCACCGTGGTCAGACTGACTAGTGTTAGTGACCACCGTGGTCAGACTGACTAGTGTTAGTGACCACCGTGGTCAGACTGACTAGTGTTAGTGACCACCGTGGTCAGACTGACTGACTAGTGTTAGTGACCACCGTGGTCAGACTGACTGACTAGAATTAGTGACCATCGTGGTCAGACTGACTGACTAGTGTTAGTGACCACCATGGTCAGACTGACTGACTAGTGTTAGTGACCACCGTGGTCAGACTGACTGACTAGTATTAGTGACCACCGTGGTCAGACTGACTGACTAGTGTTAGTGACCACCGTGGTCAGACTGACTGACTAGTATTAGTGACCATCGTGGTCAGACTGACTGACTAGTGTTGGTGACCATCGTGGTCAGACTAACTAGTGTTAGTGACCACCGTGGTCAGACTGACTAGTGTTAGTGACCACCGTGGTCAGACTGACTAGTGTTAGTGACCACCGTGGTCAGACTGACTGACTAGTGTTAGTGACCACCGTGGTCAGACTGACTGACTAGTGTTAGTGACCACCGTGGTCAGACTGACTGACTAGTATTAGTGACCATCGTGGTCAGACTGACTGACTAGTGTTAGTGACCACCATGGTCAGACTGACTGACTAGTGTTAGTGACCACCGTGGTCAGACTGACTAGTGTTAGTGACCACCGTGGTCAGACTGACTAGTGTTAGTGACCACCGTGGTCAGACTGACTGACTAGTGTTAGTGACCACCGTGGTCAGACTGACTGACTAGTGTTAGTGACCACCGTGGTCAGACTGACTGACTAGTGTTAGTGACCACCGTGGGTGACTACTGACTAGTGTTAGTGACCACCGTGGTCGGAGTGACTGACTAGTGTTAGTGACCACCGTGGTCAGACTGACTGACTAGTGTTAGTGACCACCGTGGTCAGACTGACTGACTAGTGTTAGTGACCATCGTGGTCAGACTGACTGACTAGTGTTAGTGACCATCGTGGTCAGACTGACTGACTAGTATTAGTGACCACCGTGGTCGGAGTGACTGACTAGTGTTAGTGACCACCGTGGTCAGACTGACTGACTAGTGTTAGTGACCACCGTGGTCAGACTGACTGACTAGTGTTAGTGACCACCGTGGTCAGACTGACTGACTAGTATTAGTGACCATCGTGGTCAGACTGACTGACTAGTATTAGTGACCACCGTGGTCGGAGTGACTGACTAGTGTTAGTGACCACCGTGGTCAGACTGACTGACTAGTGTTAGTGACCACCGTGGTCAGACTGACTGACTAGTGTTAGTGACCATCGTGGTCAGACTGACTGACTAGTGTTAGTGACCACCGTGGTCAGACTGACTGACTAGTGTTAGTGACCACCGTGGTCAGACTGACTGACTAGTGTTAGTGACCACCGTGGTCAGACTGACTGACTAGTGTTAGTGACCACCGTGGTCAGACTGACTGACTAGTGTTAGTGACCATCGTGGTCAGACTGACTAGTGTTAGTGACCACCGTGGGTGACTACTGACTAGTGTTAGTGACCACCGTGGTCAGACTGACTGACTAGTGTTAGTGACCACCGTGGTCAGACTGACTAGTGTTAGTGACCATCGTGGTCAGACTGACTGACTATTGTTAGTGACCACCGTGGTCAGACTGACTGACTAGTGTTAGTGACCACCGTGGTCAGACTGACTAGTGTTAGTGACCATCGTGGTCAGACTGACTGACTAGTGTTAGTGACCACCGTGGGTGACTACTGACTAGTGTTAGTGACCATCGTGGGTGACTACTGACTATTGTTAGTGACCATCGTGGGTGACTACTGACTAGTGTTAGTGACCATCGTGGGTGACTACTGACTATTGTTAGTGACCATCGTGGGTGACTACTGACTAGTGTTAGTGACCATCGTGGGTGACTACTGACTAGTGTTAGTGACCATTGTGGGTGACTACTGACTAGTGTTAGTGACCATCGTGGGTGACTACTGACTAGTGTTAGTGACCATCGTGGGTGACTACTGACTATTGTTAGTGACCATCGTGGGGGACTACTGACTAGTGTTAGTGACCACCGTGGGTGACTACTGACTACTGTTAGTGACCATCGTGGGTGACTACTGACTAGTGTTAGTGACCACCGTGGGTGACTACTGACTAGTGTTAGTGACCATCGTGGGTGACTACTGACTAGTGTTAGTGACCATCGTGGGTGACTACTGACTATGGTTAGTGACCACCGTGGGTGACTACTGACTAGTGTTAGTGACCATCGTGGGTGACTAATGTGAGAAACTAAGTTAAGTGCCCTTGTCTACTTCCTTTCCTATTATTAAAGAGAGGGGTCGTAAATCTGAGAAGAACAGAGACAGAGAGAAGGAGAGGAAACAGGGAGAGGAAGTGGGGAGAGAGAGAGACAGAGAGTATATATATATCTACCTTGTATATTATCGACCTCACTTGCTTTGGCAATGTTAACACATGTTTCCCATGACAATAAAGTCCCTTGAATTGAATTGAATTGAATTGAGAGAGAGAGAGAGAGAGAGAGAGAGAGAGAGAGAGAGAGAGAGAGAGAGAGAGAGAGAGAGAGAGAGGAAGTGTGGAGGGAGAGTTAGAGAGAGAGAGACTGTAGACTGTTACCATTTTATTGTATTTATTTTTGTATTATTATTTACTACCATTTTATATTATTATTTGCTATCATTTACAATTTTGTTACAATGTATATTGTATACATTGTTGCTTTGGCAATATTGACACAATGTTTTTCATGCCAATAAAGCAGCTTGAATTTGAGAATTTGAATTTGAATTTGAATTTGAGAGAGAGAGAGAGAGAGAGAGAGACATGGAGAGAGAAAGAGAGAGAGAGAGAGGGGGAGGGGTTGTGGTCTGACCATTCTCCTTTCCCGAAAGCAGGAAGCATCCTTCTCCTCCACACACCCTTGTTTACATCGGGGCGGAGGCATATTTACCAGGACAACTGAGTGGTGGTGGAGAGAGGGAAGCGTGGGAAGAGAGATAGAAGAAAGAGGGAGAGAGAAGCTAGAGAAGTATTACTGCTGGGAATAAACAGACTACTACTCTGTCTGTCAGTCAGTCTGTCACACACACCGTGAGGTTGACACACACACACACACACACACAAACACACACACACACACACACACACACACACACACACACACACACACACACACACACACACACACACACACACACACACACACACACACACACACACACACACACACACAGCTATGTAAAAGGAAGCAATATGGCCAGAGGGTTAATAACAGCTCAGTAATCTGGCTGGGGGCCAGTAACATCCAATCGGACTGCATCGTGAGATAACACACAGCCAATGGCAACACACAAACACACAAACACTGCAAGGTGGCAACCGCTCAACTACTCTGCTGATAAGACGGAGTAGAGCTCATCAAAGAACCCCGCCAGCTAGAGAGACGCGCTGCAGAGGTGTGTGTGTGTGTGTGTGTGTGTGTGTGTGTGTGTGTGTGTGTGTGTATGTGTGCTTCATTACACCATTGATTACAGCCTCTACTAATATAACCATCATTACACCATAGATAACAGCCTCTACACCATTGATAACAGCCTCTACACCATAGATAACAGCCTCTACACCATTGATAACAGCCTCTACACCATAGATAACAGCCTCTACACCATTGATAACAGCCTCTACACCATTGATAATAGCCTCTACACCATAGATAACAGCCTCTACACCATTGATAACAGCCTCTACACCATAGATAACAGCCTCTACACCATAGATAACAGCCTCTACACCATTGATAACAGCCTCTACACCATAGATAACAGCCTCTACACCATTGAAAACAGCCTCTACACCATAGATAACAGCCTCTACACCATACATAACAGCCTCTACACCATAGATAACAGCCTCTACACCATAGATAACAGCCTCTACTAATATAACCATTATTGCACCATAGATAACAGCCAATACACCATAGATAACAGCCTCTACACCATAGATAACAGCCTCTACTAATATAACCATTATTGCACCATAGATAACAGCCAATACACCATAGATAACAGCCTCTACACCATAGATAACAGACTCTACAACATAGATAACAGCCTCTACTAATATAACCATCATTACACCAAAACAGCCTCTACTAATATAACCATCATTACACCATAACAACCTCTATTAATATAACCATCATTACACCATAACAACCTCTACTAATATAACCATCATTACACCATAACAACCTCTACTAATATAACCATCATTACACCATAACAACCTCTACTAATATAACCATCATTACACCATAACAGCCTCTATTAATATAACCATCATTACAACATAGATAACAGCCTCTGCTAATATAACCATCATTACACCATAACAACCTCTACTAATATAACCATCATTACACCATAACAGCCTCTATTAATATAACCATCATTACACCATAACAGTGAGGACTCAGTCTTGACTCGGTCTATGACAGTGAGGACTCAGTCTTGACTCGGTCTATGACAGTGAGGACTCAGTCTTGACTCGGTCTCGGACAGTGAGGACTCAGTCTTGACTCGGTCTATGACAGTGAGGACTCAGTTTTGACGCGGTCTATGACAGTGAGGACTCGGTCTTGGCCTGGTCTATGACAGTGAGGACTCGGTCTTGACTCGGTCTATGACAGTGAGGACTCAGTCTTGACTCGGTCTCGGACAGTGAGGACTCAGTCTTGACTCGGTCTATGACAGTGAGGACTCAGTCTTGACTCGGTCTATGACAGTGAGGACTCAGTCTTGACTCGGTCTATGACAGTGATGACTCAGTCTTGACTCGGTCTATGACAGTGAGGACTCAGTCTTGACTCGGTCTATGACAGTGAGGACTCGGTCTTGGCCTGGTCTATGACAGTGAGGACTCGGTCTTGACTCGGTCTATGACAGTGAGGACTCAGTCTTGACTCGGTCTCGGACAGTGAGGACTCAGTCTTGACTCGGTCAATGACAGTGAGGACTCAGTCTTGACTCGGTCTATGACAGTGAGGACTCAGTCTTGACTCGGTCTATGACAGTGAGGACTCAGTCTTGACTCGGTCTATGACAGTGAGGACTCAGTCTTGACTCGGTCTATGACAGTGAGGACTCAGTCTTGACTCGGTCTATGACAGTGAGGACTCAGTCTTGACTCGGTCTATGACAGTGAGGACTCGGTCTTGACTCGGTCTCGGACAGTGAGGACTCAGTCTCGACTCGGACAGTGAGGACTCAGTCTTGACTCGGACAGTGAGGACTCGTCATTTCTTCCCGAGACCAGAGGAGTTAAAAAACGCTACATGATTCCATTCAGTCAGCATAAAAACCTCTTCTCCAGGCCAAATATAAAACACTCCTTTCTTCAAACATGAATATTTGAACAGCCTTTATCTATTATAGACACGTGTGCTCAGTGGTGGACCTATAGGCCTTCGGTGTGACAGGTTGTCAACCGTAATACCAACACACTCATGTAGGAGAGGACACTTTCTGTAAAAACACACAGGACCAGTGGTGTAGTGGAGGGTATATTCAGGTATAAACTCTATACCCACTTTATCGTCATAGTAGTATGGTGAAGGTATACGACTTATCAATTATGTAGTACAATAGAGAAATCGTGCACCAAAAAAATTGCCTTTCGAAAATCGCAAAAGCTAGTGAAATATATTAACATGCGCGTCACACGCAGCCTAGTTTCAGTGGAATATTGTCTGCAGGCAGCCAGAGTGTTCAGCTCTCAGCTGGGTTTGGCACGGAGCATCTCTCAGCTGGGTTTGGCATGGAGCAGCTCTCAGCTGGTTTTGGCATGGAGCAGCTATCAGCTGGGTTTGGCATGGAGCAGCTCTCAGCTGGGTTTGGCACGGAGCAGCTCTCAGCTGGGTTTGGCATGGAGCAGCTATCAGCTGGGTTTGGCATGGAGCAGCTCTCAGCTGGGTTTGGCATGGAGCAGCTCTCAGCTGGTTTTGGCACGGAGCAGCTATCAGCTGGGTTTGGCATGGAGCAGCTCTCAGCTGGGTTTGGCATGGAGCAGCTCTCAGCTGGGTTTGGCATGGAGCAGCTATCAGCTGGTTTTGGCATGGAGCAGCTCTCAGCTGGTTTTAGCATGGAGCAGCTCTCAGCTGGTTTTGGTATGGAGCAGCTCCCAGCTGGTTTTGGCACGGAGCAGCTCTCAGCTGGGTTTGGCATGGAGCAGCTATCAGCTGGGTTTGGCATGGAGCAGCTCTCAGCTGGTTTTGGCATGGAGCAGCTCTCAGATGGGTTTGGCATGGAGCAGCTCTCAGCTGGTTTTGGCATGGAGCAGCTCTCAGCTGGTTTTAGCATGGAGCAGCTCTCAGCTGGGTTTGGCATGGAGCAGCTCTCAGCTGGTTTTAGCATGGAGCAGCACTCAGCTGGGTTTGGCATGGAGCAGCTCTCAGCTGGTTTTGGCATGAAGCAGCTCTCAGAAGAATGACATCGGTAGCCGGTAGGGTAGGAAAGACGTTTCAACTGATGATATCTACTAGTAAATGCTAACTAAGACAACAATGGGTATACAAACTAGATATTGTTCATAACTGAGAGAGAGCGAGAGAGGTCAGTAGGACTGTACAGTTCCCTAATGCAAGAGGAGTCCCGTGGTGTTCTACATATTTGCAGAAATCTATTCAGGTGTATCTTTGGGGCTTTTGGCCAATGTGTTCTTATGATCTAAAGACGAGCTGTTGCAACTGCCTGTAAACACACAGTCCAGTTCAAAGTGAATGATGACAAGCCCTAACTTCCTGTAAACACACAGTCCAGTTCAAAGTGAATGATTACAGGCCCTACTGTCTGTAAACACACAGTCCAGTTCAAAGTGAATGATGGCAGGTCCTACTGCCTGTAAACACACAGTCCAGTTCAAAGTGAATGATGACAGGCCCTACTGCCTGTAAACACACAGTCTAGTTCAAAGTGAATGATGACAGGCCCTACTTCCTGTAAACACACAGTCCAGTTCGAAGTGAATGATGACAGGCCTAACTT
>NC_143040.1:6270000-6292500 GCF_057628025.1 Oncorhynchus mykiss | reverse complement strand
AATTAACTAGACAGTCAGCACCGGGAGACTGGCTGGAATAAACAGTGAGGTTTCAACCAGACAATTACCCTGTTCCCCTCTGTAATGCAACACTATGGAACAAGGCTCTGAAATGACAGGCACATGTTTCCCTATATAATACAACACTCTGACCAAGGCTCTGAAATGGTACACTGTTCCCTATATAATACAACATGTTGGACCAAGGCTCTGAAATGAAACCCTGTTCCCCTCTGTAATGCAACACGTTGGACCAAGGCTCTGAAATGGCACCCTGTTCCCTATCTGGTACAAACACTATTGACCAAGGCTCTGAAATGGTACACTGTTCCCTATATAATACAACATGTTGGACCAAGGCTCTGAAATGGCACCCTGTTCCCTCTGTAGTGCAACACGTTGGACCAAGGCTCTGAAATGACACCCTGTTCCCTATATAATACAACACTATGGAACAAGGCTCTGAAATGGCATCCTGTTCCCTATATAATACAACACATTGGACCAAGGCTCTGAAATGGCATCCTGTTCCCTATATAATACAACACTATTAAACAAGGCTCTGAAATGGCACCCTGTTCCCTCTTAATACAACACTATTGACCAAGGCTGCTGAAATGGCACCCTGTTCCCTATATAATACAACACTATGGATCAAGGCTCTGAAATGGCACCCTGTTCCCTATATAATACAACATGTTTGGGACCAAGGCTCTGAAATAATGCACTGCTCCCTATATGATCCAGACATGTTCAACAAGGCTTCTGAAATGGCACCCTGTTCCCTCTGTTAGTGCAACACGTTGGCCAAGGCTCTGAAATGACACCCTGTTCCCTATATAATACAACACTATTAACCAAGGCTCTGAAATGGCACCCTGTCCCTATCTGATCCAACACTATAACCAAGGCTCTAAAATGGCACCCTGTCCCTCTGTAATTCAACACGTTGGACCAAGGCTCTGAAATGGCACCATGTTCCCTATATAATACAACACTATGGACCAAGGCTCTGAAATGGCACCCTGTTCCCTATATAATACAACACTATGGACCAAGGCTCTGAAATGGCACCCTGTTCCCTATATAATACAACACTATTGACCAAGGCTCTGAAATGGCACCCTGTTCCCCTCTGTAATGCAACACGTTGGACCAAGGCTCTGAAATGGCACCCTGTTCCCTATATAATACAACACTATTAACCAAGGCTCTGAAATGGCACCCTGTTCCCTATATAATACAACACTATTGACCAAGGCTCTGAAATGGCACCCTGTTCCCCTCTGTAATGCAACACGTTGGACCAAGGCTCTGAAATGGCACCCTGTTCCCTATATAATACAACACTATGGACCAAGGCTCTGAAATGGCACCCTGTTCCCTATATAATACAACACTATGGAACAAGGCTCTGAAATGGCATCCTGTTCCCTATATAATACAACACTATTAACCAAGGCTCTGAAATGGCACCCTGTTCCCTATATAATACAATACTATGGACCAAGGCTCTGAAATGGCACCCTGTTCCCTATGTAATACAACACTATGGACCAAGGCTCTGAAATGGCACCCTGTTCCCTATATAATACAACACTATGTACCAAGGCTCTGAAATGGCACCCTGTTCCCTATATAATACAACACTATGGACCAAGGCTCTGAAATGGCACCCTGTTCCCTATATAATACAACACTATGGACCAAGGCTCTGAAATGGCACCCTGTTCCCTCTGTAGTGCAACACTATTGACCAAGGCTCTGAAATGGCACCCTGTTCCCTATATAATACAACAATATGTACCAAGGCTCTGAAATGGCACCCTGTTCCCTCTGTAGTGCAACACGTTGGGCCAAGGCTCTGAAATGACACCCTGTTCCCTCTGTAGTGCACTACCTAGGGAATAGAGTGCCCATTGGGACTCACAGCCAAGGATTGCCATCATCCCATTATTCACCATGAGATTCCAACCGTACCCATTTCTAATGTGTCACATTGCTCCTCATTAAACACATTTTGAAATGTGTGAGAGAAAAAAAGGACTGTGTGTGTGTGTGTGTGTGTGTGTGTGTGTGTGTGTGTGTGTGTGTGTGTGTGTGTGTGTGTGTGTGTCGTAATTTATTCAGCGTTAACCCACTAACCACAACCTAGCTATTTCAGAATTGCTGAAACATTGTATCATTTTTGAGAAAACTTTGAGGCTGTTAAAGTCTGTAGAACACACACACACACACACACACACACACATACATACACACACACACACACACACACACACATACACACACTTTGTAGCGGTGCAGGCTGATCAATAATTTACATATTTCATCTAATACATCAGGCATGCTAACTGTAGGCCTCAATAAAACGAGAGAGAGAGAGAGAGAGAGATCATAGTACAATATAGTATAGTATAGTACAATATTGTAGATTTTGTAAGTGAAGTATAGTACATTATAGCATATTATGGTACAGTATAGTATGGCAAAGTATAGTGCATTATATTACAGTATAGCACAATATTGTATTATATAGCATGGTATAGCATATAGTATAGTATGGTATAGTATAGGACAGTATAGTATAGCATATTATGGTATAGTATAGTGCGGTATAGAATAGTGCAGTATAGTATATCATATTATAGTATGGCACAGTATTGTATTATATAGTATGGTGTAGCATAGTGCATCATAGTATGGTATAGTATAGTGCAGTATAGTATATCATATTATAGTATAATATGCTATAGTATAGTATAGTATAGTATAGTATATCATAGTATATTATGGTATAGTATATTGTAGTATAGTATGGTATAGTATAGTAATGTGTAGTATAGTATAATATAGTATGGTATAGTATGGTACAGTATATTGTAGTATAGTGTAGTATAGTGTAGTATAATATAGTATATTATAGTATAGTATGGTATAGTATGGTATAGTATATTGTAGTATAGTATAGTGTAGTATAGTATATCATAGTATATTATGGTATAGTATAGTGTAGTATGGTATAGTATGGTATAGTATGGTATAGTATATTGTAGTATAGTATAGTATAGTGTAGTATAGTATAATATAGTATATTATGGTATAGTGTGGTATAGTATATTGTAGTATAGTGTAGTGTATATTATAGTATATTATGGTATAGTGTGGTATAGTATATTGTAGTATAGTGTAGTGTATAGTATAGTATATTATAGTACATTATGGTATAGTATAGTGTATAGTATAGTATATTATAGTATATTATGGTATAGTATAGTGTATAGTATAGTATATTATAGTATATTATGGTATAGTATAGTGTATAGTATAGTATATTATAGTACATTATGGTATAGTATAGTGTATAGTATAGTATGGTATAGTATGGTATAGTATATTGTAGTATAGTATAGTGTAGTATAGTATATCATAGTATATTATGGTATAGTATAGTGTAGTATGGTATAGTATGGTATAGTATGGTATAGTATATTGTAGTATAGTATAGTATAGTGTAGTATAGTATATTATAGTATATTATGGTATAGTGTGGTATAGTATATTGTAGTATAGTGTAGTGTATAGTATAGTATATTATAGTACATTATGGTATAGTATAGTGTAGTATGGTATAGTATAGTATATTATGGTATAGTATAGTATATTATAGTATATTATGGTATAGTATAGTATATTATGGTATAGTATAGTATATTATAGTATATTATGGTATAGTGTGGTATAGTATATTGTAGTATAGTATAGTGTATAGTATAGTATATTATAGTATATTATGGTATAGTATAGTGTAGTATGGTATAGTATAGTATATTATGGTATAGTATAGTGTAGTATGGTATAGTATAGTGTAGTATAGTATAGTGTAGTATAGTATATCATAGTATATTATGGTATAGTATAGTGTAGTATGGTATAGTATAGTATAGTGTAGTGTATAGTATAGTATATCATAGTATATTATGGTATAGTATAGTGTAGTATGGTATAGTATAGTGTAGTATGGTATAGTATAGTATAGTATAGTATAGTATGGTATAGTATGGTATAGTGTAGTATGGTATAGTATAGTGTAGTATGGTATAGTATGGTGTAGTATGGTATAGTATATTGTAGTATAGTATAGTATAGTGTAGTATAGTATATCATAGTATATTATGGTATAGTATAGTGTAGTATGGTATAGTATAGTATAGTATAGTGCAGGTTAATAATGTGTAGAGAGACAGTCAAAAGAAGCACCATAAAGAGGGAAAACAACTGAAACAGGAGAGAGACGGCTCAGCCATCAGAGGAGATGGGAGATCTGCATTTCAATAGACGCCACTGTCTTTGTGCTGCAGGAAGTCTATGAGTTCAGCATTACAAAGGCACAGCGATCTGTTTGGACTGACGATACACAGTTAACCGTGGTTCGTCTAGGAGTGTGTGTGTCTTAAATCATATCCTATTCACTAAATAGGGCATCATTGTAAAGTATAGGCACTATAGAAGTGGGGTTCTGGTTCTGCTTTTCACAACTCTGATGTCTTGTGCCTGGAGATTTTCACTGACCAGGAACAACTCTGGGCCCTAGTTAAACTCTAGACATATACCTGGTCTGGAACAACTCTGGGCCCTAGTTATTACTATAGATTTAAACCTGGTCTGGAACAACTCTGGGCCCTAGTTATTACTCTAGATTTAAACCTGGTCTGGAACAACTCTGAGCCCTAGTTATTACTCTAGATTTAAACCTGGTCTGGAACAACTCTGGGCCTTAGTTATTACTCCAGATTTAAACCTGGTCTGGAACAACTCTGGGCCCTAGTTATTATTCTAGATTTAAACCTGGTCTGGAACAACTCTGGGCCCTAGTTATTACTCTAGATTTAAACCTGGTCTGGAACAACTCTGGGCCCTAGTTATTACTCTAGACTTAAACCTGGTCTGGAACAACTCTGGGCCCTAGTTATAACTCTGGGCCCTAGTTATCACTCTAGATTTAAACCTGGTCTGGAACAACTCTGGGCCCTAGTTATAACTCTAGATTTAAACCTGGTCTGGAACAACTCTGGGCCCTAGTTATAACTCTAGACTTTTACCTGGTCAGGTCACATGGTCAAATATTAGTTTTCCACAATGTAGCTTTCACCTAACTACAGTATATAATGTATATCAGAACAGAACAGAGTAGAACAGAACCGAGCAGAACAGAACAGAGCAGAACAGAACAGAGTAGAACAGAACCGAGCAGAACAGAACAGAACAGAACAGAGCAGAACAGAACAGAGTAGAACAGAGCAGAGTAGAACAGAACAGAGTAGAACAGAACCGAGCAGAACAGAACAGAACAGAACAGAGCAGAACAGAACAGAGCAGAACAGAACAGAGTAGAGCAGAACAGAGTAGAACAGAACAGAGTAGAGCAGAACAGAACAGAACAGAGCAGAAAAGAACAGAGCAGAACAGAACAGAACAGAGCAGAACAGAACAGAGTAGAGCAGAACAGAACAGAACAGAACAGAGTAGAACAGAACAGAGCAGAACAGAGCAGAACAGAACAGAGCAGAACAGAACAGAGTAGAACAGAACAGAGAAGAACAGAACAGAGTAGAACAGAACAGAGCAGAACAGAACAGAGTAGAACAGAACAGAGTAGAACAGAGCAGAACAGAACAGAGCAGAGCAGAACAGAACAGAACAGAGCAGAACAGAACAGAGCAGAACAGAACAGAGTAGAGCAGAACAGAACAGAACAGAACAGAGTAGAACAGAACAGAGCAGAACAGAGCAGAACAGAACAGAGCAGAACAGAACAGAGTAGAACAGAACAGAACAGAGTAGAACAGAACAGAGCAGAACAGAGCAGAACAGAACAGAGGAGAACAGAAAAGAACAGAACAGAGCAGAATAGAACAGAACAGAACAGAGTAGAACAGAACAGAGCAGAACAGAACAGAACAGAACAGAACAGAGTAGAACAGAACAGAACAGAGTAGAACAGAACAGAACAGAGTAGAACAGAACAGAGCAGAACAGAACAGAGTAGAACAGAACAGAACAGAACAGAGTAGAACAGAGCAGAGTAGAACAGAACAGAGTAGAACAGAACAGAGCAGAACAGAAAAGAACAGAGTAGAACAGAGCAGAGTAGAACAGAACAGAGTAGAACAGAACAGAGCAGAACAGAACAGAACAGAACTGAACAGAGTAGAACAGAACAGAACAGAGTAGAACAGAACAGAGCAGAACAGAACAGAACAGAGTAGAACAGAGCAGAACAGAACAGAACAGAGTAGAACAGAACAGAACAGAGTAGAACAGAACAGAGCAGAACAGAACAGAGTAGAACAGAACAGAACAGAACAGAGTAGAACAGAGCAGAGTAGAACAGAACAGAGTAGAACAGAACAGAGCAGAGCAGAACAGAACAGAGTAGAACAGAGCAGAGTAGAACAGAACAGAGTAGAACAGAACAGAGCAGAACAGAACAGAACAGAACAGAGTAGAACAGAACAGAACAGAACAGAGTAGAACAGAACAGAGCAGAACAGAACAGAACAGAGTAGAACAGAACAGAACAGAGTAGAACAGAACAGAGCAGAACAGAACAGAACAGAACAGAGTAGAACAGAACAGAGTAGAACAGAACAGAGCAGAACAGAACAGAGTAGAACAGAACAGAACAGAACAGAACAGAGTAGAACAGAGCAGAGTAGAACAGAACAGAGTAGAACAGAACAGAACAGAACAGAGTAGAACAGAGCAGAGTAGAACAGAACAGAACAGAGTAGAACAGAGCAGAGTAGAACAGAACAGAACAGAACAGAACATAGCAGAGTAGAACAGAACAGAACAGAGTAGAACAGAGCAGAGTAGAACAGAGTAGAACAGAGCAGAGCAGAACATAACAGAGTAGAACAGAACAGAGTAGAACAGAACAGAGCAGAACAGAACAGAACAGAGTAGAACAGAGCAGAGTAGAACAGAACAGAACAGAGTAGAACAGAACAGAGCAGAACAGAACAGAACAGAGTAGAACAGAACAGAACAGAACAGAGTAGAACAGAACAGAACAGAGTAGAGCAGAACAGAACAGAACAGAACAGAACAGAATAGAACAGAACAGAACAGAACAGAACAGAGTAGAACAGAACAGAACAGAACAGAACAGAGTAGAACAGAACAGAACAGAACAGAGTAGAACAGAAAGAACAGAACAGAGTAGAGCAGAACAGAATAGAACATAACAGAACAGAACAGAACAGAACAGAGTAGAGCAGAACAGAACAGAACAGAACAGAATAGAGCAGAACAGAGTAGAGCAGAACAGAACAGAACAGAACAGAGTATAGCAGAACAGAACAGAACAGAACAGAGTAGAGCAGAACAGAACAGAACAGAATAGAGCAGAACAGAGTAGAGCAGAACAGAACAGAACAGAACAGAGTAGAGCAGAACAGAACAGAACAGAGTAGAGCAGAACAGAATAGAACAGAACAGAACAGAACAGAACAGAGTAGAACAGAACAGAGTAGAA
Source organism: Oncorhynchus mykiss (assembly GCF_057628025.1). Lineage (NCBI taxonomy): Eukaryota > Metazoa > Chordata > Actinopteri > Salmoniformes > Salmonidae > Oncorhynchus > Oncorhynchus mykiss. The sequence goes on along the minus strand of NC_143040.1, from coordinate 6,284,960 downwards.
CAGAACAGAACAGAACAGAATAGAACAGAACAGAACAGAACAGAATAGAACAGAACAGAATAGAATAGAATAGAATAGAATAGAATAGAACAGAACAGAACAGAACAGAACAGAGTAGAGTAGAGCAGAACAGCCATTGGTTGTAGTTATCGTCCCCTTCTCAGCAGTGAGTGTGTGTGTGTGTCTGTGTGTGTGTGTCTGTGTGTGTGTTTGGTAGGTTGTTCGCTCCATTTAATCTCCATTGATCATCTCTTAAAGCTCCTGTAGACACACAAGTCTCCATTATAAAACACAGAGATCTCAGAGAACACTGTTTCCATCCCTCTTTCCCTCCCACCCACCTTCCCTCCCTTCCCTCATCCCTCTTTCCCTCCCACCCACCTTCCCTCCCTTCCCTCATCCCTCTTTACCTTGCTCCCCTAACTCCCTTTCTCCATCCCTCTCCATCCCTCCCTCTCCATCCCTCCCTCTCCATCCCTCCCTCTCCAACCCTCCCTCTCCAACCCTCCCTCTCCATCCCTCCCTCTCCATCCCTCCCTCTCCACCCCTCCCTCTCCATCCCTCCTTCACCATCACTCTCCAACCCTCCCTCTCCATCCACCTTATCCATCTCTCCCCTTCCTCTCCACCCCTCCCTCTCCCCTCCCTCTCTCCCCTTCCTCCAATAATTTCTTGTAGTGTCTCCTAAATGTGTGTAAAAGCATGCATTAATTCGACCATCATTTAATAAAGAGAGGCTGAACCGAGTTGCCGACACCGTGAGAAGGTGTTAGAGTCAATTACACCGGCTAGATAGTGTAGCTTAGACCTCCAGGGATATCCAGAGCAGGGGGTAGGCCTGCTCTTATACCCCAATCTGAGAGTGCCTGTCTCTGGGAAGGAATCACTCAACTCCCCCCCTAAGACTCTCCAGGGCCCTAGTCCATTTAAGAGTAATGTACTCTACTGGGCTAGGTTGGGTGAGGGAGGGAGGGGGAGGGAGAGTGAGAGAGACAGGAGAGAGTGCAAGAGAGAGAGAGAGAGAGACAGGAGAGAGTGAGAGAGAGCGAGAGAAAGATGGGGGAGAGAGAGAGAGAGAGAGAGATGGAGAGAGAGGGGGGAGATAGTGAGAGAGAGAGAGGGGAGAGAGAGAGAGAGAGAGAGAGAGAGTGATGGAGAGAGAGGGGGAGATAGTGAGAGAGAGAGAGAGAGAGAGAGAGAGAGAGAGAGAGAGAGAGAGACAGACAGAGAGTTATAGAGAAAGAGAGAGAGAGAGAGAGAGAGAGACAGAGAGAGAGAGAGAGAGAGAGAGACAGAGAGAGAGAGAGAGAGAGAGAGAGAGAGAGAGAGAGAGAGAGAGAGAGAGAGAGAGACAGAGAGAGAGAGAGAGAGAGAGAGAGAGAGAGAGAGAGAGAGAGAGAGAGAGAAAGAGATAGAGAGGAAAAAAACCTACCACAAGAATGTTCCCTCCCTCTGAGCTAAAGTCTAGAAACTGTCCATTACTATAGTAGTCTAGAGACTGTCCATTACACAAACCTACAGAACTATAGTAGTCTAGAGACTGTCCTTTACACACACCTACAGAACTATAGTAGTCTAGAGACTGTCCTTTACACACACCTACAGAACTATAGTAGTCTAGAGACTGTCCATTACACACACCTACAGAACTATCGTAGTCTAGAGACTGTCCTTTACACACACCTACAGAACTATAGTCTAGAGACTGTCCTTTACACACACCTACAGAACTATAGTCTAGAGACTGTCCATTACACACACCTACAGAACTATAGTAGTCTAGAGACTGTCCATTACACACACCTACAGAACTATAGTAGTCTAGAGACTGTCCTTTACACACACCTACAGAACTATAGTAGTCTAGAGACTGTCCTTTACACACACCTACAGAACTATAGTAGTCTAGAGACTGTCCTTTACACACACCTACAGAACTATAGTCTAGAGACTGTCCATTACACACACCTACAGAACTATAGTCTAGAGACGGTCCTTTACACACACCTACAGAACTATAGTAGTCTAGAGACTGTCCTTTACACACACCCACAGAACTATAGTAGTCTAGAGACTGTACATTACACACACCTACAGAACTATAGTAGTCTAGAGACTGTCCTTTACACAAACCCACAGAACTAAAGAAGTCTCTAGAGAGATTAATATTCCACCTAGCCAGTCAAACCTAGAAAAACCAAGAGTTTTAAGAAAGAAAAAGAAAGAAAGACGAAGAGAAAAGTAGATCAACATTCCACCTACCCAACCTGTTGTCGTTGTTCCCGAAGTCCAGTAAGTATTTGACTACGTGATAGTTGTTCCAGACGTACAGCAGATTGTCTCTGGGATTGTAGTCCACTGCTGCTATGTACTGGTAAGAGTTAGGGAACAGGATGGACACAAAGGTTTCTTTACTCTGGGCGGTGCTGTACATATAATCTATCTTGTTCCCCGTGGCCTCGTTGTCGTCGTCCTCGTAGACGGTTTTCACCACGTAGAGAACGCCGCACACCATGAAGGCGTTGGAGGCGGTCCGCTTGTCGTAGGTGGTGTCCCAGGACCCTTCGATGCGAAGCGTGTAAGGGTTGAGCTGCGAGACCACGATGCGCCCGTTGTTCGTCTCCGTGGCGTACAAAACCCAGAGGCCCATTTCGTCGACGGCGAGGTCGATGTCCGACTTGCCGCCCCAGCGGTACGGCGACGTGTCGTGGTAGTTGGCGTTGGCGATGATGGCCTCGCCGCTCTTGATCCGCGTGCGGAGGTCGAACTTGACGATGTTGCGCGTCCGCTCCTTGTTGAAGAACAAAGCTCCGTCGTAGACCACGAAGCCCGTCCCGTCGACGCGGTGAGGCAGCTTGTACGTGGTCGTCGGTCGTCCTGTAAACAATTCAAATACATTTTAATTAGAAGCGTTTTGTTCAAAACACCCGAGGGGAAGTTTACCTCAGACACAGATTAAACCTCGTCCAGAACTCAAAAAAAAACACACAATATTCTCAATTTAAAGAACTTCTTAGGTTGAATCTGTGTCTGGGGAAAATCAGCCAGGTCCCCCCGTGATACAAGGCAGTGTCCGACGTCCATCCATGTCTGAGGAAGTCAGGAGACAATGTGGAAACCGGCCACTAGGGGCAACAGTGAGCGCTGTTACCTTTCAAGTTAAGTTTTGGTTTTGCTCGGTCGTTGTAACGATCTGCCTCTGGTGTAAAAGGATGCATTTTCAAAACGCAGCAATAGAAAATTGTTTTTGAGAATTTTTGTTTTAAGCCCAAACCTTAACCACTTGGAGTTAATAACTTAACTTTAAACAATTTGACATTTGCAACAAGTTTGAAATTTCAGACACATGGATAAACATCTAATATTGACGTAACAATTTTTTATTTAAACTTTATTTAACTAGGCAAGTCAGTTAAGAACAAATTCTTATTTTCAATGACGGCCTAGGAACAGTGGGCTAACTGCCTGTTCAGGGGCAGAACGACAGATTTGTACCTTGTCAGCTCGGGGGTTTGAACTTGCAACCTTCCGGTTACTAGTCCAACACTCTAACCACTAGGCTACGCTGCCGAGAGCTAGTTGGGCCCTTTAATTAAAGTCACTTTACATTAGCAAATTTAAAAAATATATATATATTTTTTAAAAACAGCAATAAAATCCAACATTATAATAAAAATAAATGTGAAATAATTGTTAGTAAAATGCAGACCTGCGATGAAGTCCTCCTTGGAGGAGTACTCTGTGAGAGTGTCCGTGCGGTAGGGAGTCCAGGGCATGTAGTAAATCTTATCAGAGGCCTGGAATGGATCTTTACACCAGGCTCCTGATTGGTGGTCGGACTCAAACAGGTGTTCACTCTGGTACACGCCTCGTAGGATACCTGGACACAGGAACACTGCACAGGACAGAGATACATGTGATGGTTTCAATTCAATCCATTTACTGAGACGAAGGCTTGTTATCTGTTTACAGGATCAATGGTTTTCATTGATGATGCATCTAAAGTGCATGTAGGCTAGTTTACTGTTCATTATTCTCACTGTGTATTTCCATGTATTCTCACTGTGTATCTCCATGTATTCTCAATGTGTATTTCCATGTATTCTCACTGTGTATTTCCATGTATTCTCACTGTGTATTTCTATGTATTCTCAATGTGTATTTCCATGTATTCTCAATGTGTATTTACATGTATTCGCAATGTGTATTTCCATGTATTCTCACTGTGTATTTCCATGTATTCTCACTGTGTATTTCTATGTATTCTCAATGTGTATTTCCATGTATTCTCAATGTGTATTTACATGTATTCGCAATGTGTATTTCCATGTATTCGCAATGTGTATTTCCATGTATTCTCACTGTGTATCTCCATGTATTCTCACTGTGTATTTCCATGTATTCTCACTGTGTATTTCCATGTATTCTCACTGTGTATTTCCATGTATTCTCACTGTGTATCTCCATGTATTCTCACTGTGTATTTCCATGTATTCTCAATGTGTATCTCCATGTATTCTCACTGTGTATTTCCATGTATTCTCACTGTGTATCTCCATGTATTCTCACTGTGTATTTCCATGTAAGTGTTTTCCTCTGAGTTTCAGGTACTTTTAAAAACTGTTTTAACTGTATAATTGTTGTTCCTAAAATAAAATAAATCTGTATGTCAGCCAGCCAGTCAGCCAGCCAGCCAGTCAGCCAGCCAGCCAGTCAGCCAGTCAGCCAGCCAGCCAGCCAGTCAGCCAGTCAGCCAGTCAGCCAGCCAGTCAGCCAGTCAGCCAGCCAGTCAATCAGCCAGCCAGCCAGTCAGCCAGGGGGTCAGCCAGCCAGCCAGCCTGCCAGCCAGCCAGCCTGCCAGCCAGCCAGCCAGCCAGCCAGCCAGCCAGCCAGCCTGCCAGCCATATCTTCTGAATAGGGCTGTGTATGTATTGCTGTGAGATAAGAGGAGTCGATAGATTAGTAGCAGGTATTCTGGGCCCGGGAAATCAGCCCAAAATGTCTTCTCTGTGCTAACAGTAGCTAGTCTACTACTAGTGTAATATACTGGGTTACTCAGAGGCTTCCTGTGCAGCCATTTCATAACTCCTAACGCCAACTAAACAACTGTACTGTTTACTGTCAATGTGCTAACAGTAGCTAGTCTACTACTAGTGTAATATACTGGGTTACTCAGAGGCTTCCTGTGCAGCCATTTCATAACTCCTAACGCCAACTAAACAACTGTACTGTTTACTGTCAATGTGCTAACAGTAGCTAGTCTACTACTAGTGTAATATACTGGGTTACTCAGAGGCTTCCTGTGCAGCCATCTCATAACTCCTAACGCCAACTAAACAACTGTACTGTTTACTGTCAATGTGCTAACAGTAGCTAGTCTACTACTAGTGTAATATACTGGGTTACTCAGAGGCTTCCTGTGCAGCCATCTCATAACTCCTAACGCCAACTAAACAACTGTACTGTTTACTGTCAATGTGCTAACAGTAGCTAGTCTACTACTAGTGTAATATACTGGGTTACTCAGAGGCTTCCTGTGCAGCCATTTCATAACTCCTAACGCCAACTAAACAACTGTACTGTTTACTGTCAATGTGGCGTCGTTTTGTATTGAATCTCTATAGACCCGGACTTTTCCTATGGCCATTTTAGGTGTGTCTGTTAACTAAGAAATTCATATATATCTTTAATAACACTCAGGGTTGTTATGTGTCTGTTATCTAATATATTAATATATATATATTTAATAACACCCAGGGTTATTATGTGTCTGTTATCTAAGATGTTAATAGATATATATCAGAGACCCAGGGTTATTATGTGTCTGTTATCTAAGATATTAATAGATATCTCTCAGAGACTCAGGGTTATTTTGTGTCTGTTATCTAAGATATTAATAGATATCTCTCAGAGACTCAGGGTTATTTTGTGTCTGTTATCTAAGATATTAATAGATATCTATCAGAGACCCAGGGTTATTTTGTGTCTGTTATCTAAGATATTAATAGATATCTATCAGAGACCCAGGGTTATTATGTGTCTGTTATCTAAGATATTAATAGATATCTATCAGAGACCCAGGGTTATTTTGTGTCTGTTATCTAAGATATTAATAGATATCTATCAGAGACTCTGGGTTATTATGTGTCTGTTATCTAAGATATTAATAGATATCTATCAGAGACCCAGGGTTATTATGTGTCTGTTATCTAAGATATTAATAGATATCTATCAGAGACTCTGGGTTATTATGTGTCTGTTATCTAAGATATTAATAGATATCTATCAGAGACTCTGGGTTATTATGTGTCTGTTATCTAAGATATTAATATATATCTATCAGAGACTCAGGGTTATTATGTGTCTGTTATCTAAGATATTAATAATAGATATCTCTCAGATGAGAAGAAACATCAAGTGTTTTCCCTCCTCTGATCCCATCTGTCTCTCCCTCCCTCCTCTGTTCCCATCTGTCTCTCCCTCCCTCCTCTGTTCCCATCTGTCTCTCCCTCCCTCCTCTGTTCCCATCTGTCTCTCCCTCCCTCCTCTGTTCCCATCTGTCTCTCCCTCACTCCTCTGTTCCCATCTGTCTCTCCCTCCCTCCCTCCTCTGTCGCCATCTGTCTCTCCCTCCCTCCTCTGTTTCCATCTGTCTCTCCCTCCCTCCTCTGTTCCCATCTGTCTCTCCCTCACTCCTCTGTTCCCATCTGTCTCTCCCTCCCTCCTCTGTTTCCATCTGTCTCTCCCTCCCTCCTCTGTCCACATCTGTCTCTCCCTCACTCCTCTGTTTCCATCTGTCTCTCCCTCCCTCCTCTGTCCACATCTGTCTCTCCCTCCCTCCTCTGTCCCCATCTGTCTCTCCCTCCCTCCCTCCTCTGTTCCCATCTGTCTCTCCCTCCCTCCCTCCTCTGTCCACATCTGTCTCTCCCTCCCTCCTGTGTCCACATGTGTCTCTCACTCACTCCTCTGTCCACATCTGTCTCTCCCTCCCTCCCCTGTCCACATCTGTCTCTCCCTCCCTCTGTCTACATCTGTCTCTCCCTCACTCCTCTGTCCCCATCTGTCTCTCCCTCCCTCCCTCCTCTGTTCCCATCTGTCTCTCCCTCCCTCCCTCCTCTGTTTCCATCTGTCTCTCCCTCCCTCCTCTGTCCACATCTGTCTCTCCCTCCCTCCTCTGTCCACATCTGTCTCTCCCTCCCTCCTCTGTTCCCATCTGTCTCTCCCTCCCTCCTCTGTTCCCATCTGTCTCTCCCTCCCTCCTCTGTTTCCATCTGTCTCTCCCTCCCTCCTCTGTTCCCATCTGTCTCTCCCTCCCTCCTCTGTCCACATCTGTCTCTCCCTCCCTCCTCTGTTCCCATCTGTCTCTCCCTCCCTCCTCTGTTCCCATCTGTCTCTCCCTCCCTCCTCTGTTGCCATCTGTCTCTCCCTCCCTCCTCTGTTCCCATCTGGCTCTCCCTCCCTCCTCTATTTCCATGTCTCTCCCTCCCTCCTCTGTTTCCATCTATCTCTCCCTCCCTCCTCTGTTTCCATCTGTCTCTCCCTCCCTCCTCTGTTTCCATCTCTCTCCCTCCCTCCTCTGTTCCCATCTGTCTCTGTCTCACTCCTCTGTCCCCATCTGTCTCTCCCTCCCTCCCTCCTCTGTTCCCATCTGTATCTCTCTCCCTCCCTCCCTCCCTCCTCTGTCCCCATCTGTCTCTCCCTCCCTGCCTCCTCTGTCCCCATCTGTCTCTCCCTCCCTCCTCTGTTCCCATCTGTCTCTCCCTCCCTCCTCTGTTTCCATATGTCTCTCCCTCCCTCCTCTGTTTCCATCTGTCTCTCCCTCCCTCCTCTGTTCCCATCTGTCTCTCCCTCCCTCCTCTGTCCCCATCTGTCTCTCCCTCCCTCCTCTGTTCCCATCTGTCTCTCCCTCCCTCCTCTGTCCCCATCTGTCTCTCCCTCCTCTGTCCCCATCTGTCCCTCCCTCCTCTGTTCCCATCTGTCTCTGCCACCCTCCTCTGTTCCCATCTGTCTCTCCCTCCCTGCCTCCTCTGTCCCCATCTGTCTCTCCCTCCCTCCTCTGTTCTCATCTGTCTCTGCCACCCTCCTCTGTTCCCGTCTGTCTCTCCCTCCCTGCCTCCTCTGTCCCCATCTGTCTCTCCCTCCCTCCTCTGTTCTCATCTGTCTCTCCCTCCCTCCTCTGTTCTCATCTGTCTCTGCCACCCTCCTCTGTTCCCGTCTGTCTCTCCCTCCCTGCCTCCTCTGTCCCCATCTGTCTCTCCCTCCCTCCTCTGTTCTCATCTGTCTCTCCCTCCCTCCTCTGTTATCATCTGTCTCTGCCACCCTCCTCTGTTCCCGTCTGTCTCTCCCTCCCTGCCTCCTCTGTCCCCATCTGTCTCTCCCTCCCTCCTCTGTTATCATCTGTCTCTGCCACCCTCCTCTGTTCCCGTCTGTCTCTCCCTCCCTGCCTCCTCTGTCCCCATCTGTCTCTCCCTCCCTCCTCTGTCCCCATCTGTTTCTCCCTCCCTCCTCTGTCCCCATCTGTCTCTCCCTCCCTCCTCTGTTCTCATCTGTCTCTGCCTCCCTGCTCTGTTCCCAACCCTTCCTGTTTTCTCTGTTGCTATCCCTCCCTCCCTTCCTCCCTTTCTCTCTCTCCTCCCTCATCTGTTACCATCCTTCTCTCCTCTCCTCCCTCCTCTCTTACCATCCCTCTCTCTTCTCGCTCCTCCCTCCTCTGAAACCATCCCTCTCTTCTCTCTCCTCCCTCCTCTGATACCACCCCTCTCCTCCTCTGATACCATCCCTCTCCGCTCTCTGATACCATCCCTCTATTCTCTCTCCTCCCTCCTCTGAAACCATCCCTCTCCTCTCTCCTCCCTCCTCTGATACCATCCCTCTCTTCTCTCTCCTTCCTCCTGATACCATCCCTCTCCTTTCTCTCCTCCCTCCTCTGAAACCATCCCTCTCCTCTCTCTCCTCCCTCCTCTGATACCATCCCTCTCCTCTCTCTCCTCTGATACCATCCCTCTCCTCTCTCTCCTCTGATACCATCACTCTCCTCTCTCTCCTCCCTCCTCTGATACCATCCCTCTCCTCCCTCTCCTCCCTCCTGATACCATCACTCTCTCCTCTCTCCTCCCTCCTCCTGATACCACCCATCTCCTCTCTCTCCTCGCTCTCCTCCTGATACCACCCCTCTCCTCCCTCCTAATATACCACCCCTCTCCTCTCTCCTCTCTCTCCTCCCTCCTCTGATACCATCCCTCTCCTCTCTCTCCTCTCTCTCCTCCCTCCTCCTGATACCATACCCTCTCTCCCCTTATCTGTTCTTCCTTCTCTCCCTCCTAATTAGTCTCATACCGCTCTCTCCTTCTATTTATATTTTTGTCAGAAAACTGCTGAGACACACACACACACACAAACACACACACACACACACTACACACTACACACTACACACACTGCTGAGTGCATTAGTGTCTAACTAACAGTCTTTTATTCCCTGCTGGTTTTATGAGATTGTTCCGGTAATTCCTTTCCCACACCGGCCGTTATTTTACAGAGTCGGAAAACAGGGAACACTGGGATTGTGTTTTATGATTTATGTGTGTGTGGCTCTGTGTGTGTGTGGGTCTGTGTGTGTGTGTGTGTGTGGCTCTGTGTGTGTGTGGGTCTGTGTGTGTGTGGGTCTGTGTGTGTGTGGGTCTGTGTGTGTGTGTGTGTGTGTGTGGCTCTGTGTGTGTGTGTGTGTGGGTCTGTGTGTGTGTGTGTGTGGCTCTGTGTGTGTGTGTGTGGCTCTGTGTGTGTGGCTCTGTGTGTGTGTGTGTGTGTGTGTGTGTGTGTGTGTGTGTGTGTGTGTGTGTGTGTGGCTCTGTGTGTGTGTGTGTGTGTGTGGCTCTCTGTGTGTGGCTCTGTGTGTGTGTGTGTGTGTGTGTCTTGGGGACTGTCATGTCCCAGGAATGTCAAGGAAAAGATGTCCAGATGTGAGCTTTGGTTTTCCCCTTTTCCCACAATGCAATTTTGGCGGGTAGTTCTTTATTATGACTGATTTGGAAACAATGGCCGTTATTGAAATGCAGTATGAGAACTGTAGTTCCTTTAGAGATATGGGCATTGTTGATGTTAGTGTTTGGGTTGTATGGAGAGTTGACAGCAGACCAGAGGGTGTAAAACTACAAAACAGAATTGATGACAGCTAAGCTAACAACCACAAATAACTGATGATTTTCTGCTTCATTAAGAAAAGCTAAATGTCCCTTTTTCTCATCTCCACTGAGGAACTCTGGAGCTCCGTCAGAGTGACCATCGGGTTCTTGGTCACCTCCCCTGACCAAGGCCCTTCTCCCCCGATTGGTCAGTTTGGCCGGGCGGCCAGCTCTAGGAAGATTCTCGGTGGTTCCAAATGTCTTACATTTCAGAATGATGAGAGGCCACTGTGTTTTTGGGGACCTTCAATGCTGTAGACATGTTTTTGCTACCATTCCCCAGATCTGTGCCTCGACACAATCCTGTCTCGGAGCTCTACAGATAATTATTTCGACCTCACGGCTTGGTTTTTGCTCTGACATGCACTGTCAACTGTGGGACCTTATATAGACAGGTGTGTGCCTTTCCAAATCATGTCCAATCAATTGAATTTACCACAAGTTGACTCCAATCAAGTTGTAGAAACATCTCAAGGATGATTCATGGAAACACGATGCACCTGAGGATCAATTTAGAGTCTCATAGCAAAGGGTCTGAGTACTTCATAAGGGTCTGAGTACTTCATAAGGGTCTGAGTACTTCATAAGGGTCTGAATACTTCATAAGGGTCGGAATACTTCATAAGGGTCTGAATACTTTATAAGGGTCTGAATACTTCATAAGGGTCAGAATACTTTATAAGGGTCTGAATACTTCATAAGGGTCTGAGTACTTCATAAGGGTCTGAATACTTCATAAGGGTCTGAATACTTCATAAGGGTCTGAGTACTTCATAAGGGTCAGAGTACTTCATAAGGGTCCGAGTACTTCATAAGGGTCAGAGTACTTCATAAGGGTCTGAGTACTTCATAAGGGTCAGAGTACTTCATAAGGGTCTGAATACTTCATAAGGGTCCGAGTACTTCATAAGGGTCTGAGTACTTCATAAGGGTCAGAGTACTTCATAAGGGTCTGAGTACTTCATAAGGGTCAGAGTACTTCATAAGGGTCTGAATACTTCATAAGGGTCAGAATACTTCATAAGGGTCCGAGTACTTCATAAGGGTCTGAATACTTCATAAGGGTCTGAGTACTTCATAAGGGTCTGAATACTTCATAAGGGTCTGAATACTTCATAAGGGTCTGAGTACTTCATAAGGGTCTGAGTACTTCATAAGGGTCTGAGTACTTCATAAGGGTCTGAGTACTTCATAAGGGTCTGAATACTTCATAAGGGTCTGAATACTTCATAAGGGTCTGAATACTTCATAAGGGTCTGAGTACTTCATAAGGGTCTGAATACTTCATAAGGGTCTGAATACTTCATAAGGGTCTGAATACTTCATAAGGGTCTGAGTACTTCATAAGGGTCTGAGTACTTCATAAGGGTCTGAATACTTCATAAGGGTCTGAATACTTCATAAGGGTCTGAGTACTTCATAAGGGTCTGAATACTTCATAAGGGTCTGAATACTTCATAAGGGTCTGAATACTTCATAAGGGTCTGAGTACTTCATAAGGGTCTGAGTACTTCATAAGGGTCTGAATACTTCATAAGGGTCTGAATACTTCATAAGGGTCTGAGTACTTCATAAGGGTCTGAATACTTCATAAGGGTCTGAGTACTTCATAAGGGTCTGAGTACTTCATAAGGGTCTGAGTACTTCATAAGGGTCGGAGTACTTCATAAGGGTCTGAATACTTCATAAGGGTCTGAATACTTCATAAGGGTCTGAATACTTCATAAGGGTCTGAGTACTTCATAAGGGTCTGAATACTTCATAAGGGTCTGAGTACTTCATAAGGGTCAGAGTACTTCATAAGGGTCTGAGTACTTCATAAGGGTCTGAATACTTCATAAGGGTCTGAATACTTCATAAGGGTCGGAATACTTCATAAGGGTCTGAGTACTTCATAAGGGTCTGAATACTTCATAAGGGTCGGAGTACTTCATAAGGGTCCGAGTACTTCATAAGGGTCTGAATACTTCATAAGGGTTCGAGTACTTCATAAGGGTCTGAATACTTCATAAGGGTCTGAATACTTCATAAGGGTCTGAGTACTTCATAAGGGTCTGAATACTTCATAAGGGTCTGAGTACTTCATAAGGGTCTGAGTACTTCATAAGGGTCTGAGTACTTCATAAGGGTCGGAGTACTTCATAAGGGTCTGAATACTTCATAAGGGTCTGAATACTTCATAAGGGTCTGAATACTTCATAAGGGTCTGAGTACTTCATAAGGGTCTGAATACTTCATAAGGGTCTGAGTACTTCATAAGGGTCAGAGTACTTCATAAGGGTCTGAGTACTTCATAAGGGTCTGAATACTTCATAAGGGTCTGAATACTTCATAAGGGTCGGAATACTTCATAAGGGTCTGAGTACTTCATAAGGGTCTGAATACTTCATAAGGGTCGGAGTACTTCATAAGGGTCCGAGTACTTCATAAGGGTCTGAATACTTCATAAGGGTTCGAGTACTTCATAAGGGTCTGAGTACTTCATAAGGGTCTGAATACGTCATAAGGGTCTGAGTACTTCATAAGGGTCTGAATACTTCATAAGGGTCTGAGTACTTCATAAGGGTCTGAATACTTCATAAGGGTCTGAATACTTCATAAGGGTCTGAATACTTCATAAGGGTCTGAATACTTCATAAGGGTCTGAATACTTCATAAGGGTCTGAATACTTCATAAGGGTCTGAATACTTCATAAGGGTCTGAATACTTCATAAGGGTCTGAGTACTTCATAAGGGTCCGAGTACTTCATAAGGGTCTGAGTACTTCATAAGGGTCTGAATACTTCATAAGGGTCGGAATACTTCATAAGGGTCTGAGTACTTCATAAGGGTCTGAATACTTCATAAGGGTCTGAATACTTCATAAGGGTCTGAGTACTTCATAAGGGTCAGAGTACTTCATAAGGGTCTGAATACTTCATAAGGGTCTGAATACTTCATAAGGGTCTGAATACTTCATAAGGGTCTGAATACTTCATAAGGGTCTGAATACTTCATAAGGGTCTGAGTACTTCATAAGGGTCTGAATACTCATGTAAATAAGGTACTTCTGTTTTTTATTTTTAATACATTTTCTAAAATGTCTACAAACCTGTTTTTGCTTTGACATTATGGAGCATAGTGTGTAGATTGAGGAGGAAGAAAAAGCATATAATCCATTTTAGAACAAGTCTGTAACGTAACAAAATGTGGAAAACGTCCAGGGGTCTGAATACTTTCCGAATGAACTATATACTGTTTTATATGAATTGCAATTTACTGCAACTTTAAAATACAGTATGTTATGTTGTGTTGCATTCAAAACAATAGCAGGCATAACAAAACAATAACAGGCCTAACAAAACAATAACAGGCCTAACAAAACAATAACAGGCCTAACAAAACAATAACAGGCATAACAAAACAATAACAGGCCTAACAAAACAATAGCAGGCATAACAAAACAATAGCAGGCATAACAAAACAATAGCAGGCATAACAAAACAATAGCAGGCATAACAAAACAATAACAGGCATAACAAAACAATAACAGGCATAACAAAACAATAACAGGCATAACAAAACAATAACAGGCATAACAAAACAATAACAGGCATAACAAAACAATAACAGGCAAAAAAAAACAATAACAGGCATAACAAAACAATAACAGGCATAACAAAACAATAACAGGCATAACAAAACAATAACAGGCATAACAAAACAATAGCAGGCATAACAAAACAATAACAGGGATAACAAAACAATAACAGGCATAACAAAACAATAACAGGCATAACAAAACAATAACAGGCATAACAAAACAATAGCAGGCATAACAAAATACAAGGTTATATTTCGCAACTTTACTACTATCCAAAAGCCTGTCGTTTCTGTGATGTGGCGTCATTTCTCTAAATTCATACTATCTTAATATAGTAACAGTGATCTGTATTCTAAATTCATACTATCCTAATATAGTAACAGTGATCTGTATTCTAAATTCATACTATCCTAATATAGTAACAGTGATCTGTATTCTAAATTCATACTATCCTAATATAGTAACAGTGATCTGTATTCTAAATTCATACTATCCTAATATAGTAACAGTGATCTGTATTCTAAATTCATACTATTCTAATATAGTAACAGTGATCTGTATTCTAAATTCATACTATCGTAATATAGTAACAGTGATCTGTTTTCTTAATTCATACTGTCTTAATATAGTAACAGTGATCTGTATTCTAAATTCATACTATCCTAATATAGTAACAGTGATCTGTATTCTAAATTCATACTATCCTAATATAGTAACAGTGATCTGTATTCTAAATTCATACTATCCTAATATAGTAACAGTGATGTTGAAAGACCTGTCTCTCTGTTGCAGGGCACAAAGCAATGTAACGTCTGCATCAAATACAATACCACCGAACAACCAAACATGACTTTAAAAACTCACTCGGGTGCAGATCAAACAAACATGTGAGAGAGCAAACAAAGGACATAGGTGTGTGTCTGTGTGTGTGTGTGTGTTGCGTGACCGCACATGTGTGTGTGTGTGTCTGTGTGTGTGTGTGTGTTGCGTGACCGCACATGTGTGTGTGTGTGTCTGTGTGTGTGTGTGTGTTGCGTGACCGCACGTGTGTGTATGTTTCTGTGTGTGCGTTGCTTGAATGAATGCCTGTGTGTGTGTGTCTGTGTGTTGCGTGTCCGTGTGTGTGTGTATGTGTGTGTGTGTTTGTGTGTTGCTTGTCCGTGTGTGTGTGAGTGTGACTTACCTTTCTGTTCCAC
>NC_143040.1:6257500-6265000 GCF_057628025.1 Oncorhynchus mykiss | reverse complement strand
CCCTCTCCTCCACCAACCTCTCTCTCTCTCTCTCTCTGTCTCTCTCTCACACTCTCTCTCTCTGTCTTTCTCTCTCTCACGCTCTCTCAGATATAAATTGGTAATCGAGAGCCCTGGTCTCCATGCCGACAGTGCTCCAGTGTTCCGTGGGGGCCTTATCAAGTGATTTCTGGGTTTTAGATCATAATTGAAGTGTGTGTGTGTGTGTGTGTGTGTGTGTGTGTGTGTGTGTGTGTGTGTGTGTGTTTGTGTGTGCATGTGTGCGTGAATGTGCATGCATATGTCTACGTGTGTGTGTGTGCATACTGTATGTGTGTGTGTGTGCGTGCGTGCGTGCGTGCGTGCGTGCGTGTGTGTGTGTGTGTGTTACGCAGTAATTCCTGGTGTTTTACAAAGATCTGACAGAACGGTCATAATAGGGAGAACAAGACGATTGTATCTCCTAATTAAGCTTTAACACAGAGCAACAATGCCGTTGTTCTGAAATAGATCGCGTGGGGGTATATTACCAGCGTATCGCTAACTCCTATGATAAAATGAGTGGATATTATTAGCATATCGCTAACTCCTATGATAAAATGAGTGGATATTATTAGCATATCGCTAACTCCTATGATAAAATGAGTGGATATTACCAGCGTATCGCTAACTCCTATGATAAAATGAGTGTATATTATTAGCATATCGCTAACTCCTATGATAAAATGAGTGTATATTATTAGCATATCGCTAACTCCTATGATAAAATTAGTGGATATTATTAGCATATCGCTAACTCCTATGATAAGTACTGTTTATATGCCACTACACAAATTGACTGAAATAGACCGGGTGGGAGTATTACTAACATGTCGCTAACTCCTATGTTAAATTGAGTGTGCATTATTAGCATATGGCTAACTAAAGCCTTTGATAAATACAGTGTCATGCTACTAAGCTAATAAGGTAATTGTAGGTGTTGTTGGAGAACTTCATGTTAATGAATGAAGTACAGGCCCAGGAAATGTAAATGGTGACACGTTATATGAGCCATTTATAGGTTGTTACGAGGTCAAATGACAGGTTATGAATGCTTATAGCATAGGACAGACATTTTTTTATCACGATGGCAGGGCCCAGAGTTGTTCACCATGGCAGGGCCCAGAGTTGTTCACCACGGTAGGGCTCAGAGTTATTCACTTGGGCAGGGCCCAGAGTTGATCTCCACAGTAGGGCCCAGTGTTGTTCACCACGGTAGGGCCCAAAGCTGTTCACCACAGCAGGGCCCAGAGCTGTTCACCATGGCAGGGCCCAGAGCTGTTCACCATGGCAGGGCCCAGAGTTGTTCACCATCGCAGGGCCCAGAGTTGTTCACCATGGCAGGGCCCATAGTTGTTCACCATGGCAGGGCCCAGAGCTGTTCACCACGGTAGGGACCAGAGTTGTTCACCATGGCAGGGTCCAGAGTTGTTCACCATGGCAGGGCCCAGAGTTGTTCACCATGGCAGGGTCCAGAGTTGTTCACCATGGCAGGGCCCAGAGTTGTTCACCACGGTAGGGCTCAGAGTTATTCACTTGGGCAGGGCCCAGAGTTGATCTCCACAGTAGGGCCCAGTGTTGTTCACCACGGTAGGGCCCAAAGCTGTTCACCACAGCAGGGCCCAGAGCTGTTCACCATGGCAGGGCCCAGAGTTGATCTCCACAGTAGGGCCCAGTGTTGTTCACCACGGTAGGGACCAGAGTTGTTCACCATGGCAGGGTCCAGAGTTGTTCACCATGGCAGGGACCAGAGTTGTTCCTCGCCAAGTGTTAATGTCTAAGATTCTGTGTTAAGTATGATGTCTGAATGGTACCAGTAATGTCTGAATGGTACCAGTGATGTCTGAATGGCACCAGTGATGTCTGAATGGTACCAGTGATGTCTGAATGGTACCAGTAATGTCTGAATGGTAC
The DNA here is from genome assembly GCF_057628025.1 of Oncorhynchus mykiss. Classification (NCBI taxonomy): domain Eukaryota; kingdom Metazoa; phylum Chordata; class Actinopteri; order Salmoniformes; family Salmonidae; genus Oncorhynchus; species Oncorhynchus mykiss. The sequence continues at coordinate 6,263,068 of NC_143040.1, read as the reverse complement.
CAGTGATGTCTGAATGGTACCAGTGATGTCTGAATGGTACCAGTAATGTCTGAATGGTACCAGTGATGTCTGAATGGTACCAGTAATGTCTGAATGGCACCAGTAATGTCTGAATGGTACCAGTAATGTCTGAATGGTACCAGTGATGTCTGAATGGTACCAGTAATGTCTGAATGGTACCAGTAATGTCTGAATGGTACCAGTAATGTCTGAATGGTACCATTAATGTCTGAATGGTACCAGTAATGTCTGAATGGTACCAGTCGAGTCTGAATGGTGGTCGATTTAAGGAGTGAGAGTGAAGTGTGAGGAGGTTTGGAACACAGCAAAACAAACATGAGGGAAGGAGGAAGGGAGGAAGAGAGGAAGAGGGAGAGAGGAAGAGAGGGAGAGAGGAAGAGATGAAGAGAGGGAGAGGGAGAGAGGAAGAGAGGGAGAGAGGAAGAGAGGAAGAGGGAGAGAGGAAGAGAGGGAGAGAGCGAGAGAGGAAGGGAGGGAGGAAGAGAGGAAGAGAGGGAGAGAGGGAGAGAGGAAGAGAGGGAGAGAGGAAGAGAGGAAGAGGGAGAGAGGAAGAGAGGGAGAGAGCGAGAGAGGGAGAGGGGGAGAGAGAGGCAGAAAGAGAGGGGGAAAGAGACAAAGAAACTAGTGTCCTCTCTACAGGGAAACTTTATCCATGTGTTGTTCCTCTCTACAGGGAAACTTTATCCAGGTGTTGTTCCTCTCTCCAGGGAAACTTTATCCAGGTGTTGTTCCTCTCTCCAGGGAAACTTTATCCAGGTGTTGTTCCTCTCTATAGGGAAACTTTATCCAGGTGTTGTTCCTCTCTCCAGGGAAACTTTATCCAGGTGTTGTTCCTCTCTACAGGGAAACTTTATCCAGGTGTTGTTCCTCTCTCCAGGGGAAACTTTATCCAGGTGTTGTTCCTCTCTACAGGGAAACCTTATCCAGGTGTTGTTCCTCTCTCCAGGGGAAACTTTATCCAGCTGCACTCCTCAGTTATCAGATCACAGTGGAACCCATCTACCTGTGCTCCTCGTTGTTCTTAGGGAACTTAATAATGTTGCAACAGTGAGCTGGAGCTCACAAAAACAGCAGACACCCACGCACACACGCACACACACACACACAAACACACACACAAGAACACACACATACACACACACACACACACACACAAGAACACACGCATACACACACACACACACACACACACACACACACACACACACACACACACACACACACACACACAAACACACAAACACACATACACACACACACACACACACACACACACACACACACACACACACACACACACATAAACACACATACACAAACACACACAGTATTCATCCTCCCCTCACAAACACACACACACACTTCCCCCTCCCTCCCTCCCTCCCTCCCTCCCTCCCTCCCTCCCTCACACACACAAAGACAGTCAGCTCTGAGACAACTGAATCAGGGCAGCGCCACATTATGCAGGTATCATGTTCTGTTTCCATCTGGCCATGGGAGAGATACTGAAGCTGTTATTATTTAATCAAGCCGTCACCATCAGGCCTATTGGCTGAAATATAATTGAATGTTTTCCACAGAGGATCAGGTTTAGCTTGGCTGTCTGGATGGAGCGGAGAGGAGAGGAGAGGAGGGGAGGGGAGGGGAGGGGAGGGGAGAGGAGCGGAGGGGAGGGGAGAGGAGAGGAGAGGAGGGGAGGGGAGAGGAGAGGAGAGGAGAGGAGGGGAGAGGAGAGGAGGGGAGAGGAGAGGAGAGGAGAGGAGAGGAGAGAGGAGAGGAGAGGAGAGGAGGGGAGAGGAGAGGAGAGGAGAGGAGGATGCCAGGCCAGATTGTATTCCAATGCACGGATATACCTGTAGCTGTTATAAATGATGGATGAATCAAAGTTATAAATGATGGATGAATCACTGTTATAAATTATGGATGAATCACTGTTATAAATGATGGATGAATCACTGTTATAAATGATGGATGAATCACTGTTATAAATGATGGATGAATCACTGTTATAAATGATGGATGAATCACTGTTATAAATGATGGATGAATCACTGTTATACATTATGGATGAATCACTGATATCAATGATGGATGAATCACAGTTATAAATTATATAAATTATGGATGAATCACTGATATAAATGATGGATGAATCACTGATATAAATGATGGATGAATCACTGATATAAATGATGGATGAATCACTGATATAAATGATGGATGAATCACTGTTATAAATTATATAAATGATGGATGAATCACTGTTATAAATGATGGATGAATCACTGTTATAAATGATGGATGAATCACTGTTATAAATGATGAATGAATCACTGTTATAAATGATGGATGAATCACTGTTATAAATGATGGATGAATCACTGTTATAAATGATGGATGAATCACTGTTATAAATGATGGATGAATCACTGTTATAAATGATGGATGAATCACTGTTATACATTATGGATGAATCACTGATATCAATGATGGATGAATCACAGTTATAAATTATATAAATTATGGATGAATCACTGATATAAATGATGGATGAATCACTGATATAAATGATGGATGAATCACTGATATAAATGATGGATGAATCACTGATATAAATGATGGATGAATCACTGTTATAAATTATATAAATGATGGATGAATCACTGTTATAAATGATGGATGAATCACTGTTATAAATGATGGATGAATCACTGTTATAAATGATGAATGAATCACTGTTATAAATGATGGATGAATCACTGTTATAAATGATGGATGAATCACTGTTATAAATGATGGATGAATCACTGTTATAAATGATGGATGAATCACTGATATAAATGATGGATGAATCACTGTTATAAATGATGGATGAATCACTGTTATAAATGATGGATGAATCACTGATATAAATGATGGATGAATCAATGTTATAAATGATGGATGAATCACTGTTATAAATGATGGATGAATCACTGATATAAATGATGGATGAATCACTGTTATAAATGATGGATGAATCACTGTTATAAATGATGGATGAATCACTGTTATAAATGATGGATGAATCACTGTTATAAATGATGGATGAATCACTGTTATAAATGATGGATGAATCACTGTTAAAAATGATGGATGAATCACTGATATAAATGATGGATGAATCACTGTTATAAATTATATAAATTATGGATGAATCACTGTTATAAATGATGGATGAATCACTGTTATAAATGATGGATGTATCACTGTTATAAATGATGGATGAATCACTGTTATAAATGATGGATGAATCACTGTTATAAATGATGGATGAATCACTGATATAAATGATGGATGAATCACTGTTATAAATGATGGATGAATCACTGTTATAAATGATGGATGAATCACTGTTATAAATGATGGATGAATCACTGTTATACATTATGGATGAATCACTGATATAAATGATGGATGAATCACTGATATAAATGATGGATGAATCACTGATATAAATGATGGATGAATCACTGATATAAATGATGGATGAATCACTGTTATAAATTATATAAATGATGGATGAATCACTGTTATAAATGATGGATGAATCACTGTTATAAATTATATAAATTATGGATGAATCACTGATATAAATGATGGATGAATCACTGATATAAATGATGGATGAATCACTGATATAAATGATGGATGAATCACTGATATAAATGATGGATGAATCACTGTTATAAATTATATAAATGATGGATGAATCACTGTTATAAATGATGGATGAATCACTGTTATAAATGATGGATGAATCACTGTTATAAATGATGGATGAATCACTGTTATAAATGATGGATGAATCACTGATATAAATGATGGATGAATCACTGTTATAAATGATGGATGAATCACTGTTATAAATGATGGATGAATCACTGATATAAATGATGGATGAATCACTGTTATAAATGATGGATGAATCACTGTTAAAAATGATGGATGAATCACTGATATAAATGATGGATGAATCACTGTTATAAATTATATAAATTATGGATGAATCACTGTTATAAATGATGGATGAATCACTGTTATAAATGATGGATGTATCACTGTTATAAATGATGGATGAATCACTGTTATAAATGATGGATGAATCACTGTTATAAATGATGGATGAATCACTGATATAAATGATGGATGAATCACTGTTATAAATTATGGATGAATCACTGTTATAAATGATGGATGAATCACTGTTATAAATGATGGATGAATCACTGTTAAAAATGATGGATGAATCACTGATATAAATTATGGATGAATCACTGTTATAAATTATATAAATTATGGATGAATCACTGTTATAAATGATGGATGAATCACTGTTATAAATGATGGATGAATCACTGTTATAAATGATGGATGAATCACTGTTATAAATGATGGATGAATCACTGTTATAAATGATGGATGAATCACTGTTATAAATGATGGATGTATCACTGTTATAAATGATGGATGAATCACTGTTATAAATGATGGATGAATCACTGTTATAAATGATGGATGAATCACTGTTATAAATGATGGATGAATCACTGTTATAAATGATATAAAATATCTCTTTACTGAGTTTTAGCTCCTTCTTTTTCCAGACGTCAGTCTTTTTCCCAAACGGAGTCTGCCAACAGAAGGGTCGGAGGTCAGACAGTCATTTAAGCTCACCCTCCCTTCCCTTCTTTCCTGTTGGAAAAGCTGAGATTCCACGAAGATCTCAGATTTCCACATCGCTGGTGTTTGTCCGAGGCCCGTGATTGCCTGCGGTGGTGTAAATAATATCTTCTCAAACATTCTTATCAGTTCATACGTTCCAGCTATTTCAATCTCCAGACAACAACATTGAGCCAGATGGAAACATTTTACTGTCAAAAAACAATGTTGTATGGAGTACATGAGTTCCATCAGTATTTCCCACAGTTTATAATCTAATATTGTTGTATGGAGTACATGAGTTCCATCAGTATTTCCCACAGTTTATAATCTAATATTGTTGTATGGAGTACATGAGTTCCATCAGTATTTCCCACAGTTTATAGTTTAATATTGTTGTATGGAGTACATGAGTTCCATCAGTATTTCCCACAGTTTATAGTTTAATATTGTTGTATGGAGTACATGAGTTTACTCAGTATTTCCCACAGTATATAGTATAATATTGTTGCATGGAGTACATGAGTTTCATCAGTATTTCCCACAGTATACAGTATAGTATTGTTGGATAGTGTACCTGAGTTTCATAAGTATTTCCCACAGTATACAGTATAGTATTGTTGGATAGTGTACCTGAGTTCCATCAGTATTTCCCACAGTATACAGTATAGTATTGTTGGATAGTGTACCTGAGTTTCATCAGTATATCCCACAGTATACAGTATAGTATTGTTGGATAGTGTACCTGAGTTTCATAAGTATTTCCCACAGTATACAGTATAGTATTGTTGGATAGTGTACCTGAGTTTCATAAGTATTTCCCACAGTATACAGTATAGTATTGTT
>NC_143040.1:6232500-6247500 GCF_057628025.1 Oncorhynchus mykiss | reverse complement strand
GTGTTACAGCTCTGTGTTACAGCTCTTAGATACAGCTCTGTGTTACAGCTCTGTGTTACAGCTCTGTGTTACAGCTCTGTGTTACAGCTCTGTGTTACATCTCTTAGATACAGCTCTGTGTTACAGCTCTGTGTTACAGCTCTGTGTTCAGCTCTGTGTTACAGCTCTGTATTACAGCTCTGTGTTACAGCTCTGTGTTCAGCTCTGTGTTACAGCTCTGTGTTACATCTCTTAGATACAGCTCTGTGATACAGCTCTGTGTTACAGCTCTGTGTTACAGCTCTGTGTTACAGCTCTGTGTTCAGCTCTGTGTTACAGCTCTGTGTTACATCTCTTAGATACAGCTCTGTGATACAGCTCTGTGTTACAGCTCTGTGTTACAGCTCTGTGTTACAGCTCTGTGTTACAGCTCTGTGTTACAGCTCTGTGTTACAGCTCTGTGTTACAGCGCTGTGTTACAGCTTTTAGATACAGCTCTGTGTTACAGCTCTGTGATACAGCTCTGTGATACAGCTCTGTGTTACAGCTCTGTGATACAGCTCTGTGTTACAGCTCTGTGTTACAGCTCTGTGTTACAGCTCTGTGTTACATCTCTTATATACAGCTCTGTGTTACAGCTCTGTGTTACATCTCTTAGATACAGCTCTGTGTTACAGCTCTGTGATACAGCTCTGTGTTACAGCTCTTAGATACAGCTCTGTGCTACATCTCTTAGATACAGCTCTGTGTTACATCTCGTAGATACAGCTCTGTGTTACAGCTCTGTAGATACAGCTCTGTGTTACAGCTCTGTGTTACATCTCGTAGATACAGCTCTGTGTTACAGCTCTGTGATACAGCTCTGTGTTACAGCTCTGTGTTACAGTTCTGTGTTACAGCTCTGTGTTACAGCTCTTAGATACAGCTCTGTGTTACATCTCTTAGATACAGCTCTGTGTTACAGCTCTTAGATACAGCTCTGTGTTACATCTCTTAGATACAGCTCTGTGTTACAGCTCTTAGATACAGCTCTGTGTTACATCTCTTAGATACATCTCTGTGTTACAGCTCTGTGTTACAGCTCTGTGATACAGCTCTTAGATACAGCTCTGTGTTACAGCTCTTAGATACAGCTCTGTGATACATCTCTTAGATACAGCTCTGTGTTACAGCTCTGTGTTACATCTCTTAGATACAGCTTTGTGTTACATCTCTTAGATACAGCTCTGTGTTACATCTCTTAGATACAGCTCTGTGTTACAGCTCTTAGATACAGCTCTGTGTTACATCTCTCAGATACAGCTCTGTGTTACAGCTCTGTGTTACAGCTCTGTGTTACAGCTCTGTGTTACATCTCTCAGATACAGCTCTGTGTTACATCTCTTAGATACAGCTCTGTGTTACAGCTCTGTGTTACAGCTCTGTGTTACAGCTCTGTGTTACATCTCTCAGATACAGCTCTGTGTTACAGCTCTTAGATACAGCTCTGTGTTACAGCTCTGTGATACAGCTCTTAGATACAGCTCTGTGTTACAGCTCTGTGTTACAGCTCTGTGTTACATCTCTCAGATACAGCTCTGTGTTACAGCTCTTAGATACAGCTCTGTGTTACAGCTCTGTGATACAGCTCTTAGATACAGCTCTGTGTTACAGCTCTGTGTTACAGCTCTGTGTTACAGCTCTGTGTTACAGCTCTTAGATACAGCTCTGTGTTACAGCTCTGTGTTACAGCTCTGTGTTACAGCTCTGTGTTACAGCTCTGTGTTACAGCTCTGTGTTACAGCTCTTAGATACAGCTCTGTGTTACAGCTCTGTGTTACAGCTCTGTGATACAGCTCTGTGATACAGCTCTTAGATACAGCTCTGTGTTACAGCTCTGTGTTACAGCTCTGTGTTACAGCTCTTAGATACAGCTCTTAGATACAGCTCTTAGATAGACCCAATTTAGTGCTTAATGAAGCTAGTATATATCTACATAAAATATGTTTCTGCTTGGTTACACAACATATTATTATGAAATAGGTAGTTAATGAAATCACTGTCTTTGAATGGAAAGTAAATCACTTGTTATAAAGTGACTAGCCTTGGATAGATGACTGTCTCTCTCTAGTCCGTCTCTGTCTGTCTGTCTCTCCTGGTCTGTCTCTCTCTCTCCTTCTGTCTGTCTCTCCTGGTCTGTCTCTCTCTCTACGTCTCTGTCTGTCTCTCCTGGTCTGTCTCTCTCTCTCCGTCTCTGTCTGTCTGTCTGTCTCTCCTGGTCTGTCTCTCTCTAGTCCGTCTCTGTCTGCCTGTCTCTCCTGGTCTGTCTCTCTCTCTCCTTCTGTCTGTCTCTCCTGGTCTGTCTCTCTCTCTACGTCTCTGTCTGTCTCTCCTGGTCTGTCTCTCTCTCTCCGTCTCTGTCTGTCTGTCTGTCTCTCCTGGTCTGTCTCTCTCTCTCTCTCTGTCTCTGACTGTCTCTCCTGGTCTGTCTCTCTCTCTCCGTCTCTGTCTGTCTGTCTGTCTCTCCTGGTCTGTCTCTCTCTCTCCGTCTCTGTCTGTCTGTCTCTCCTGGTCTGTCTCTCTCTCTCCGTCTCCATCTGTCTGCCTCTCTTTCTTTCCTTCTATCTCCCTCTCTCCCAAAACAACCTCTCTCTGTATTCAACTTCCTCTATGCCCAGATATAGCCAAGGGAAGATGGGGGGCTGTTATAGGTCTGTTAATACAGGACTAGTTATACAGGACTAGTAATACAGGACTAGTATTACAGGACTAGTAATAGAGGACTAGTATTACAGGACTAGTAATACAGGACTAGTTATACAGGACTAGTAATACAGGACTAGTAATATAGGACTAGTAATACAGGACTAGTAATACAGGACTAGTTATACAGGACTAGTATTACAGGACTAGTAATACAGGACTAGTAATACAGGACTAGTATTACAGGACTAGTATTACAGGACTAGTTATACAGGACTAGTATTACAGGACTAGTTATACAGGACTAGTTATACAGGACTAGTAATACAGGACTAGTAATACAGGACTAGTTATACAGGACTAGTATTACAGGACAAGTAATACAAGTCTAGTTATACAGGACTAGTAATACAGGACTAGTTATACAGGACTAGTAATACAGGACTAGTAATACAGGACTAGTAATACAGGACTAGTTATACAGGACTAGTATTACAGGACAAGTAATACAAGTCTAGTTATACAGGACTAGTATTACAGGACTAGTTATACAGGACTAGTAATACAGGACTAGTAATACAGGACTAGTTATACAGGACTAGTAATACAGGACTAGTAATACAGGACTAGTAATACAGGACTAGTAATACAGGACTAGTAATACAGGACTAGTAAAGGTCTATGGTTGCACCCCAAAAATATAGTCATGCTTTCTCTCTATGTCTCTTTCCTCCATGAAACCATAGGACCTAATCATTCCATTTTCTCCCTCTCTGTCTCTCCTCCATGAAACCATAGGACCTAATCATTCCATTTTCTCCCTCTCTGTCTCTCCTCCATGAAACCATAGGACCTAATCATTCCATTTTCTCCCTCTGTCTCTCCTCCATGAAACCATAGGACCTAATCATTCCATTTTCTCCCTCTGTCTCTCCTCCATGAAACCATAGGACCTAATCATTCCATTTTCTCCCTCTCTGTCTCTTTCCTCCATGAAACCACAGAACCCAATCATTCCATTTTCTCCCTCTCTGTCTCTTTCCTCCATGAAACCACAGAACCCAATCATTCCATTTTCTCCCTCTCTGTCTCTTTCCTCCATGAAACCATAGGACCTAATCATTCCATTTTCTCCCTCTCTGTCTCTCCTCCATGAAACCATAGGACCTAATCATTCCATTTTCTCCCTCTGTCTCTCCTCCATGAAACCACAGAACCTAATCATTCCATTTTCTCCCTCTCTGTCTCTCCTCCATGAAACCATAGGACCTAATCATTCCATTTTCTCCCTCTGTCTCTCCTCCATGAAACCATAGGACCCAATCATTCCATTTTCTCCCTCTCTGTCTCTCCTCCATGAAACCACAGAACCCAATCATTCCATTTTCTCCCTCTCTGTCTCTCCTCCATGAAACCATAGGACCTAATCATTCCATTTTCTCCCTCTCTGTCTCTCCTCCATGAAGCCATAGGACCTAATCATTCCATTTTCTCCCTCTCTGTCTCTCCTCCATGAAACCATAGGACCTAATCATTCCATTTTCTCCCTCTCTGTCTCTCCTCCATGAAACCATAGGACCTAATCATTCCATTTTCTCCCTCTCTGTCTCTCCTCCATGAAACCATAGGACCTAATCATTCCATTTTCTCCCTCTCTGTCTCTCCTCCATGAAACCATAGGACCTAATCATTCCATTTTCTCCCTCTCTGTCTCTCCTCCATGAAACCACAGAACCCAATCATTCCATTTTCACCCTCTCTGTCTCTCCCTCAGTCTCTTCCGCTCTCCATCTCTATCCCACTTAGCAACAGAAGACATTCCCTGACATCTCTCTCACTTCTCTCCCTCCCTCTCCACATTCACTCCCCCCCCCCTCTCTCTCTCTCTCTCTCCCTCCCTCCCTCCCTCTCTCTCTCTCCCTCCCCCTTTCCTTCTCCCTCCATCCCTACCTCCTCTCTCTTCTCTTCTCTTCTCTTCTCTCACTCCCTTTCTCTCTTCTTTCCCCTGCCACCCAACTCTCTCTCTCTCTCTCTCTCTCTGTCTCTCTCTCTCTCTCTGTCTCTCTCTCTCTGTCTCTCTCTCTCTCTCTCGCTCTCTCTCTCTCTCTCTGTCTCTCTCTCTCTCTCTCTGTCTCTCTCTCTCTCCCCCTCTCTCTCTCGCTCTCTCTTTCTCTCTCTGTCTCTCTCTCTGTCTCTCTCTCTCTCTCTCTCTCTCTCTCTCTCTCTCTCTCTCCCTCTGTCTTTGCATCTCTCTCTGATCCCTTTGGGGGCTCAATTCCAAAGACCCCAGGTTGACGTCGGGCATCTGTCTGTCTCTCTTTTTCTCTCTCTCTCATTTTCTCTATCGTTCTCCCTCCCTCTCTGTCTCTCCTCCATGAAACCATAGGACCTAATCATTCCATTTTCTCCCTCTCTGTCTCTCCTCCATGAAACCACAGAACCCAATCATTCCATTTTCACCCTCTCTGTCTCTCCCTCAGTCTCTTCCGCTCTCCATCTCTATCCCACTTAGCAACAGAAGACATTCCCTGACATCTCTCTCACTTCTCTCCCTCCCTCTCCACATTCACTCCCCCCCCCTCTCTCTCTCTCTCTCTCCCTCCCTCCCTCCCTCTCTCTCTCCCTCCCCCTTTCCTTCTCCCTCCATCCCTCCCTCCTCTCTCTTCTCTTCTCTTCTCTTCTCTCACTCCCTTTCTCTCTTCTTTCCCCTGCCACCCAACTCTCTCTCTCTCTCTCTCTCTCTCTGTCTCTCTCTCTCTCTGTCTCTCTCTCTCTGTCTCTCTCTCTCTCTCTCGCTCTCTCTCTCTCTCTCTCTGTCTCTCTCTCTCTCTCTCTCTCTGTCTCTCTCTCTCTCCCCCTCTCTCTCTCGCTCTCTCTTTCTCTCTCTGTCTCTCTCTCTGTCTCTCTCTCTCTCTCTCTCTCTCTCTCTCCCTCTGTCTTTGCATCTCTCTCTCATCCCTTTGGGGGCTCAATTCCAAAGACCCCAGGTTGACGTCGGGCATCTGTCTGTCTCTCTTTTTCTCTCTCTCTCATTTTCTCTATCGTTCTCCCTCCCTCCCTCCCATGATCCTGGTGTAATTCATTGATATTCTCCTCCCCTCCCACTCTCTTCTCTCTCTCTCGCCTCCCTCTCGCTCTCCCATCCTTCTCTCTCTTCTCTTTCCCGCCTCCATTCTCTCCCCACTCCCTCCCTCTCTCTCCCCACTCCCTCCCTCCCTATCTCTCCCTCTCTCCCTCTCTAACTTTCTCTCTCCCCACTCCCCCACTCCCTCCCTCCCTATCTCTTCCCACTCCCTCCCTCCCTATCTCTCCCTCTCTCCATCTCTAACTTTCTCTCTCCCCACTCCCTCCCTCCCTCTCTAACTTTCTCTCTCCCCTCCCCCCTCTCGCTGACAGATAAACAACACCATGAAAAATAGTCTGTTGGCACGGGAACATGGACCTGTCCTCAATGTGAACCATGATAAATATGTGCAGGGGCGGTACAGAGGGACACGCACACACACACACAGACTAACACACACACACAGACTAACACACACACACACACACACCACACTGTCCCAATGTGGTTTGGTTAATAGTTTGATTGAAGAATAATGATGTGTAAAACCCTCACAGCTAAAAGGCTGTAGCTGGTCTGTGTTCTACCGGCTGGGATAAACAAGGCCTTCAATGAACAACTTCAAGGTAGTGGCCTAAATACAGTTACTGGCTGCTGGCTCGGTAACTACACAGACGCTGTGTGTGTGTGTGTGTGTGTTAGTCAGTGTGTGTGTGTGTGTGTGTGTATGTGTGTATGTGTAAGAGTGTGTGTGTGTGTGTGTGTGTGTGTGTGTGTGTGTGTGTGTTTGTGTGTATGTGTAAGAGTGTGTGTGTGTGTGTTAGTCTGTGTGTGTGTGTGTGTGTGTGTTTGTGTGTAAGAGTGTAAGAGTGTGTGTGTTTGTGTGTGTGTGTGTGTATGTTCTCTCCACAACAACAGACAGACAGCTGTGGAGAGAATATATGGGGCTGTTTAGGATGTGTTGTTGTTGTTGTTGTCGTTGTGTCATTGTTGTTTGTGGTTGTTGTTGTTTGTTTAGCTGGCAGATCTCCCTCACGGTACAGCAGTTGCTAATTGACTGACTGATGATGATTCTCTCATGTCACCGTGGTAACGGTATCATGTCACCGTGGTAACGTTCACACCCTGTTTGACGTGTGTGATGTCTGTTTTAATTACAGACGTATTCAGAGACAGCTGACGACACACACACACACACCACCGTGTGAACGGTCCGACATCAGCCCCTCCACATCCACATCTCCGCAGGACAACAGCAGTGTTGTTTTCTACATCTGGTCTGGTTTACTGGACCACCTTTATACACACCATTCTATCCAAAGACGAGGGAAGGAGGGGTGGGGGGAGGGGTGGAGGGATAGAGGGAGGGATAGAGGGAGGGGTGGAGGGATAGAGGGAGGGATAGAGGGAGGGGTGGAGGGATAGAGGGAGGGGTGGAGGGATGGGTGGATAGAGGGAGGGGCGGAGGGATGGAGGGATAGAGGGAGGGGTGGAGGGATAGAGGGAGGGGTGGAGGGATGGGTGGATAGAGGGAGGGGTGGAGGCAGGGACGGAGGGATGGAGGGGTGGAAGGACGGATAGAGGGATACAGGGAGGGGTGGAGGGATGGAGGGAGGGGTGGAGGGACGGATGGAGGGATACAGGGAGGGGTGGAGGGATGGAGGGAGGGGTGGAGGGATAGAGGGAGGGGTGGAGGGATGGAGGGATAGAGGGAGGGGTGGAGGGATAGAGGGAGGGGTGGAGGGATAGAGAGAGGGGTGGAGGGATGGAGGGATAGAGGGAGGGGTGGAGGGATGGAGGGATAGAGGGAGGGGTGGAGGGATGGAGGGATAGAGGGAGGGATAGAGGGAGGGGTGGAGGGATAGAGGGAGAGGTGGAGGCAGGGACGGAGGGATGGAGGGAGGGGTGGAGGCCAGGACAGAGGGATGGATGGATAGAGGGAGGGATGGAGGCAGGGGCAGAGGGATGGAGGGAGGGGTGGAGGCCGGGACAGAGGGATGAACGGATAGAGGGAGGGATGGAGGCAGGGGCGGAGGGATGGAGGGAGGGATGGAGGCAGGGGCAGAGGGATGGAGGGATAGAGGGCGGGGTGGAGGAAGGGGCGGAGGGAAGAAGGGATAGAGGGAGGGGTGGAGGGATAGAGGGATAGAGGGAGGGGTGGAAGGATAGAGGGATAGAGGGAGGGGTGGAGTAAGAGGCAGAGGGATGGAGGGATAGAGGGAATGGTGGAGGCCGGGGCGGAGGGATGAAGGGATAGAGGGAGGGGTGGAGGAAGGGACAGAGGGATAGAGGGATAGAGGGAGGGGTGGAGGAAGGGGCAGAGGGATAGAGGGAGGGGTGGAGGCCGGGGCAGAGGGATGGAGGGATGGAGGGATAGAGGGAGGGGTGGAGGCCGGGGCGGAGGGATGAAGGGATAGAGGGAGGGGTGGAGGAAGGGGCAGAGGGATACAGGGATAGAGGGAGGGGTGGAGGAAGGGGCAGAGGGATAGAGGGAGGGGTGGAGGCCGAGGCGGAGGGATGAAGGGATAGAGGGAGGGGTGGAGGAAGGGGCAGAGGGATAGAGGGATAGAGGGAGGGGTGGAGGAAGGGGCAGAGGGATAGAGGGAGGGGTGGAGGCCGGGGCAGAGGGATGGAGGGATAGAGGGAGGGGTGGAGGCCAGGGCAGAGGGATGAAGGGATAGAGGGCGGGGTGGAGGAAGGGGCGGAGGGATGAAGGGATAGAGGGAGGGGTGGAGGGATAGAGGGATAGAGGGATAGAGGGAGGGGTGGAGGGATAGAGGGATAGAGGGATAGAGGGAGGGGTGGAGGGATAGAGGGATAGAGGGAGGGGTGGAGTAAGAGGCAGAGGGATGGAGGGATAGATAGAGGGAGGGGTGGAGGAAGGGGCAGAGGGATAGAGGGATAGAGGAGGGGTGGAGGAAGGGGCAGAGGGATAGAGGGAGGGGTGGAGGCCGGGGCAGAGAGAACGAGGGATGGAGGGATAGAGGGAGGGGTGGAGGCCGGGGCAGAGGGATGAAGGGATTGAGTGTATAACGAGTAACTATATTTGGGTTTTATTCTCTAATAGGGGCCGTCTTGGCCGGGGCGGAGGGATGGAGGGAGGAGCGGAGGGATGGAGGGATGGAGGGAGGAGGTGGAATGAAGAGAGGGAGTGTAGGAGGGATGGAATGGAGAGAGGGAGTGTAGGAGGGATGGAATGGAGAGAGGGCGTGTAGGAGGGATGGAATGGAGAGAGGGAGTGTAGGAGGGATGAAATGGAGAGAGGGAGTGTAGGAGGGATGGAATGGAGAGAGGGAGTGTAGGAGGGATGGAATGAAGAGAGGGAGTGTAGGAGGGATAGAATGGAGAGAGGGAGTGTAGAGGGATGAAGGGATGGAATGAAGAGAGGGAGTGTAGGAGGGATGGAATGGAGAGAGGGAGTGTAGGAGGGATGGAATGGAGAGAGGGCGTGTAGGAGGGATGGAATGGAGAGAGGGAGTGTAGGGGGGATGGAATGGAGAGAGTGAGTGTAGGAGGGATGGAATGGAGAGAGGGAGTGTAGGGGGGATGGAATGAAGAGAGGGAGTGTAGGAGGGATGGAATGAAGAGAGGGAGTGTAGGAGGGATGGAATGAAGAGAGGGAGTGTAGGAGGGATGGAATGAAGAGAGGGAGGAGCGTAGGGATGGAATGAAGAGAGGGAGTGTAGGAGGGAGGAAGGGATGGAATGAAGAGAGGGAGTGTAGGAGGGAGGAAGGGATGGAATATCTTCAGGTGATTAAAATGACAGTCTTTGTAGAGCTCAGACATCCTTAAAGATAATGATTCACTCCCTCTCAGAGACTAGAACGAATAGACTAGAATAAAGAATAAAGAGACCAGAACAAAGAGACTAGAATGAAGAGAGACTAGAATACAGAGACTAGAATACAGAGACCAGAATACAGAGACTAGAATACAGAGACTAGAATACAGAGACTAGAATACAGAGACTAGAATACAGACAGAATACAGAGACTATAATACAGAGACTAGAATACAGAGACTAGAATACAGAGACTAGAATACAGAGACTAGAATACAGACAGAATACAGAGACTATAATACAGAGACTAGAATACAGAGACTAGAATACAGAGACTAGAATACAGAGACTATAATACAGAGACTAGAATACAGAGACTAGAATACAGACAGAATACAGAGACTATAATACAGAGACTAGAATACAGAGACTAGAATACAGAGACTAGACAGATACTAGAATACAGAGACTAGAATACAGAGACCAGAATACAGAGACTAGAATACAGAGACTAGACAGAGACTAGAATACAGAGACTAGACAGAGACTATAATACAGAGACTAGAATACAGAGACTAGAATACAGAGACTAGAATACAGAGACTAGACAGAGACTAGAATACAGAGACCACAATACAGAGACTAGAATACAGAGACTAGAATACAGAGACTAGAATACAGAGACTAGAATACAGAGACTAGACAGAGACTAGAATACAGAGACTAGAATACAGAGACTAGAATACAGAGACTAGAATACAGAGACCAGAATACAGAGACTAGAATACAGAGACTAGAATACAGAGACTAGAATACAGAGACTATAATACAGAGACCAGAATACAGAGACTAGACAGAGACTAGAATACAGAGACTAGAATACAGAGACCAGAATACAGAGACTAGAATACAGAGACCAGAATACAGAGACTAGACAGAGACTAGAATACAGAGACCAGAATACAGACACTAGAATGCAGAGACTAGAATACAGAGACTAGAATACAGAGACTAGAATACAGAGACTAGACAGAGACTAGACAGAGACTAGAATACAGAGACTAGAATACAGAGACTAGAATACAGAGACTAGAATACAGAGACCAGAATACAGAGACTAGAATACAGAGACTAGAATACAGAGACTAGAATACAGAGACTAGAATACAGAGACTAGACAGAGACTAGAATACAGAGACTAGACAGAAACCAGAATACAGAGACTAGAATACAGAGACTAGAATAGAGAGACTAGAATACAGAGACTATAATACAGAGACTAGACAGAGACTAGACAGAGACTAGAATACAGAGACTAGAATACAGAGACTAGACAGAGACTAGAATACAGAGACCAGAATACAGAAACTAGAATACAGAGACTAGAATACAGAGACTATAATACAGAGACTAGAATACAGAGACTAGAATACAGAGACTAGAATACAGAGACTAGACAGAGAATAGACAGAGACTAGAATACAGAGACTAGAATACAGAGACTAGACAGAGACTAGAATACAGAGACTAGACAGAGACTAGACAGAGACTAGAATACAGAGACTAGAATACAGAGACTAGACAGAGAATGAACAGGGTACTGTCAGTCTCTACTACAGTCTACTATATAGAGGTATAGAGGTATGTCGACCCTGGGAAAGGCAGGTAGTGACATCACATCCTGTGTTGCCACGGCAGAATGATGACTAGTAAAGGAGGTACAAGTCCCTGGTTACATCCTGCCACATGTTGACCAGTGGCCATATAGGGAATACAGTGTCATTTAGCATGCAACCCAAAACAAACGGATCTAGTTCTGTCCATGAGCTGTTGTCTATTCATGTTCTGTATTAGGTCCATGAGCTGTTGTCTATTCATGTTCTGTATTAGGTCCATGAGGAGCTGTTGTCTGTTAATGTTCTGTATTAGGTCCATGAGCTGTTGTCTATTCATGTTCTGTATTAGATCCATGAGCTGTTGTCTATTAATGTTCTGTATTAGATCCATGAGCTGTTGTCTATTCATGTTCTGTATTAGATCCATGAGCTGTTGTCTATTAATGTTCTGTATTAGATCCATGAGGAGCTGTTGTCTGTTAATGTTCTGTATTAGATCCATGAGCTGTTGTCTGTCAATGTTCTGTATTAGATCCATGAGCTGTTGTCTGTCAATGTTCTGTATTAGATCCATGAGCTGTTGTCTATTAATGTTCTGTATTAGATCCATGAGCTGTTGTCTGTCAATGTTCTGTATTAGATCCATGAGCTGTTGTCTATTCATGTTCTGTATTAGATCCATGAGCTGTTGTCTATTCATGTTCTGTATTAGATCCATGAGCTGTTGTCTATTAATGTTCTGTATTAGATCCATGAGGAGCTGTTGTCTGTTAATGTTCTGTATTAGATCCATGAGCTGTTGTCTATTCATGTTCTGTATTAGGTCCATGAGCTGTTGTCTGTTAATGTTCTGTATTAGGTCCATGAGCTGTTGTCTATTAATGTTCTGTATTAGGTCCATGAGCTGTTGTCTATTCATGTTCTGTATTAGGTCCATGAGCTGTTGTCTATTAATGTTCTGTATTAGGTCCATGAGCTGTTGTCTATTAATGTTCTGTATTAGATCCATGAGGAGCTGTTGTCTATTAATGTTCTGTATTAGATCCATGAGCTGTTGTCTATTAATGTTCTGTATTAGGTCCATGAGCTGTTGTCTATTCATGTTCTGTATTAGATCCATGAGCTGTTGTCTATTAATGTTCTGTATTAGGTCCATGAGGAGCTGTTGTCTATTAATGTTCTGTATTAGATCCATGAGCTGTTGTCTATTAATGTTATGTATTAGGTCCATGAGGAGCTGTTGTCTATTAATGTTCTGTATTAGGTCCATGAGCTGTTGTCTGTTAATGTTCTGTATTAGGTCCATGAGGAGCTGTTGTCTATTAATGTTCTGTATTAGGTCCATGAGGAGCTGTTGTCTATTAATGTTCTGTATTAGATCCATGAGCTGTTGTCTATTAATGTTCTGTATTAGATCCATGAGCTGTTGTCTATTAATGTTCTGTATTAGGTCCATGAGGAGCTGTTGTCTATTAATGTTCTGTATTAGGTCCATGTTTCACGTTCTGTGTGGAACCGCAGGAAGAGTAGATGCTGCTTTTGCAACAGCTAATAGGGATCCTAATAAAAAACACCAACAGGTACCCAACCCCTCTACCGCTCCTCTGCTGTCCCCTGAATAGCATGTCACCTCCCAGCTGCCAGACAGAGACCAGGAAGTAATACCATTTTAATCAAATGGATTCTACTGAGACCTAAGACGTTGACGGAAAACCTATAATGTCCCTAATGGCCTTTCCCTCTGTTTGTCTCCCCTTTTTAATTAGGAGAGGACCTTACCTCTCCCCGAAAGGTGGTGTAGTTTAGATATGTATAGACCCATTCTGTCAGGTGGTGTAGTATAGATATGTATAGATCCATTCTGTCAGGGGGTATAGTATAGATATGTATAGACCCATTCTGTCAGGTGGTGTAGTATAGATATGTATAGACCCATTCTGTCAGGGTATAGACCCATTCTGTCAGGTGGTATAGTATAGACCCATTCTGTCAGGTGGTGTAGTATAGATATGTATAGACCCATTCTGTCAGGTGGTATAGTATAGATATGCATAGACCCATTCTGTCAGGTGGTGTAGTATAGATATGTATAGACCCATTCTGTCAGGGTATAGACCCATTCTGTCAGGTGGTATAGTATAGACCCATTCTGTCAGGTGGTGTAGTATAGATATGTATAGACCCATTCTGTCAGGTGGTATAGTATAGATATGCATAGACCCATTCTGTCAGGTGGTGTAGTATAGATATGTATAGACCCATTCTGTCAGGGTATAGACCCATTCTGTCAGGTGGTATAGTATAGACCCATTCTGTCAGGTGGTGTAGTATAGATATGTATAGACCCATTCTGTCAGGTGGTATAGTATAGACATGTATAGACCCATTCTGTCAGGTGGTGTAGTATAGATATGTATATATATACCCATTCTGTCAGGGGGTGTAGTATAGATATGTATAGACCCATTCTGTCAGGTGGTGTAGTATAGATATGTATAGATCCATTCTGTCAGGGGGTATAGATATGTATAGACCCATTCTGTCAGGTGGTGTAGTATAGATATGTATAGACCCATTCTGTCAGGTGGTGTAGTATAGATATGTATAGATCCATTCTGTCAGGGGGTATAGATATGTATAGACCCATTCTGTCAGGTGGTGTAGTATAGATATGTATAGACCCATTCTGTCAGGTGGTGTAGTATAGATATGTATAGATCCATTCTGTCAGGGGGTATAGATATGTATAGACCCATTCTGTCAGGGGGTATAGTATAGATATGTATAGACCCATTCTGTCAGGTGGTATAGTATAGATATGTATAGACCCATTCTGTCAGGTGGTATAGTATAGATATGTATAGTCCCATTCTGTCAGGTGGTATAGTATAGATATGTATAGACCCATTCTGCCAGGTGGTATAGTATAGATATGTATAGATCCATTCTGTCAGGGGGTATAGATATGTATAGACCCATTCTGTCAGGTGGTGTAGTATAGATATGTATAGACCCATTCTGTCAGGTGGTGTAGTATAGATATGTATAGATCCATTCTGTCAGGGGGTATAGATATGTATAGACACATTCTGTCAGGGGGTATAGTATAGATATATATAGACCCATTCTGTCAGGGGTATAGTATAGATATGTATAGACCCATTCTGTCAGGTGGTATAGTATAGATATATATAGACCCATTCTGTCAGGGGGTATAGTATAGATATGTATAGACCCATTCTGTCAGGTGGTATAGTATAGATATGTATAGACCCATTCTGTCAGGTGGTATAGTATAGATATGTATAGACCCATTCTGTCAGGTGGTATAGTATAGATATGTATAGACCCATTCTGTCAGGGGGTATAGTATAGATATGTATAGACCCATTCTGTCAGGTGGTATAGTATAGATATGTATAGACCCATTCTGTCAGGGGGTATAGTATAGATATGTATAGACCCATTCTGTCAGGTGGTATAGTATAGATATGTATAGACCCATTCTGTCAGGTGGTATAGTATATATATGTATAGACCCATTCTGTCAGGTGGTATAGTATAGATATGTATAGACCCATTCTGTCAGGTGGTGTAGTATAGATATGTATAGACCCATTCTGTCAGGTGGTATAGTATAGATATGTATAGACCCATTCTGTCAGGGGGTATAGTATAGATATGTATAGACCCATTCTGTCAGGTGGTATAGTATAGATATGTATAGACCCATTCTGTCAGGTGGTATAGTATATATATGTATAGACCCATTCTGTCAGGTGGTATAGTATAGATATGTATAGACCCATTCTGTCAGGTGGTGTAGTATAGATATGTATAGACCCATTCTGTCAGGTGGTATAGTATAGATATGTAT
>NC_143040.1:6210000-6227500 GCF_057628025.1 Oncorhynchus mykiss | reverse complement strand
CTCAGAACGTACTGCTCTGTTACAACAGTGGGTCAGTACTCAGAACGTACTGCTCTGGGTCAGTACTCAGAACGTACTGCTCTGTTACAATAGTGGGTCAGTACTCAGAACGTACTACTCTGGGTCAGTACTCAGAACGTACTGCTCTGTTACAACAGTGGGTCAGTACTCAGAACATACTGCTCTGTTACAACAGTGGGTCAGTACTCAGAACGTACTGCTCTGTTACAACAGTGGGTCAGTACTCAGAACGTACTGCTCTGTTACAACAGTGGGTCAGTACTCAGAACGTACTGCTCTGTAACAACAGTGGGTCAGTACTCAGAACGTACTGCTCCGGGTCAGTACTCAGAACGTACTGCTCCGGGTCAGTACTCAGAACGTACTGCTCCGGGTCAGTACTCAGAACGTACTGCTCTGTGTCAGTACTCAGAACGTACTGCTCTGGGTCAGTACTCAGAACGTACTGCTCCGGGTCAGTACTCAGAACGTACTGCTCTGGGTCAGTACTCAGAACGTACTGCTCCGGGTCAGTACTCAAAACGTACTGCTCTGTTACAACAGTGGGTCAATACTCAGAACGTACTGCTCTGGGTCAGTACTCAGAACGTACTGCTCTGTTACAACAGTGGGACAGTACTCAGAACGTACTGCTATGTTACAACAGTGGGTCAGTACTCAGAACGTAATGCTCTGTTTCAACAGTGGGACAGTACTCAGAACGTACTGCTCTGTTACAACAGTGGGTCAGTACTCAGAACGTTCTGCTCTGGGTCAGTACTCAGAACGTACTGCTCTGTTACAACAGTGGGTCAGTACTCAGAACGTACTGCTCTGTTACAACAGTGGGTCAGTACTCAGAACGTACAGCTCTGTTACAACAGTGGGTCAGTACTCAGAACGTACTGCTCTGGGTCAGTACTCAGAACGTACTGCTCTGTTACAACAGTGGGTCAGTACTCAGAACGTACTACTCTGGGTCAGTACTCAGAACATACTGCTCTGTTACAACAGTGGGTCAGTACTCAGAACGTACTGCTCTGTTACAACAGTGGGACAGTACTCAGAACGTACTGCTCTGGGTCAGTACTCAGAACGTACTGCTCTGTTACAACAGTGGGACAGTACTCAGAACGTACTGCTCTGTTACAACAGTGGGTCAGTACTCAGAACGTAATGCTCTGTTACAACAGTGGGACAGTACTCAGAACGTACTGCTCTGTTACAACAGTGGGTCAGTACTCAGAACGTACTGCTCTGGGTCAGTACTCAGAACGTACTGCTCTGTTACAACAGTGGGTCAGTACTCAGAACGTACTGCTCTGTTACAATAGTGGGTCAGTACTCAGAACATACTGCTCTGGGTCAGTACTCAGAACGTACTGCTCTGTTACAACAGTGGGTCAGTACTCAGAACGTACTGCTCTGTTACAACAGTGGGTCAGTACTCAGAACGTACTGCTCTGGGTCAGTACTCAGAACGTACTGCTCTGTTACAATAGTGGGTCAGTACTCAGAACGTACTACTCTGGGTCAGTACTCAGAACGTACTGCTCTGTTACAACAGTGGGTCAGTACTCAGAACATACTGCTCTGTTACAACAGTGGGTCAGTACTCAGAATGTACTGCTCTGTTACAACAGTGGGTCAGTACTCAGAACGTACTGCTCTGTTACAACAGTGGGTCAGTACTCAGAACGTACTGCTCTGTAACAACAGTGGGTCAGTACTCAGAACGTACTGCTCTGTTACAACAGTGGGTCAGTACTCATAACGTACTGCTCCGGGTCAGTACTCAGAACGTACTGCTCTGGGTCAGTACTCAGAACGTACTGCTCTGGGTCAGTACTCAGAACGTACTGCTCCGGGTCAGTACTCAGAACGTACTGCTCTGGGTCAGTACTCAGAACGTACTGCTCCGGGTCAGTACTCAGAACGTACTGCTCCGGGTCAGTACTCAGAACCTACTGCTCTGTTACAACAGTGGGACAGTACTCAGAACGTACTGCTATGTTACAACAGTGGGTCAGTACTCAGAACGTAATGCTCTGTTTCAACAGTGGGACAGTACTCAGAACGTACTGCTCTGTTACAACAGTGGGTCAGTACTCAGAACGTACTGCTCTGGGTCAGTACTCAGAACGTACTGCTCTGTTACAACAGTGGGTCAGTACTCAGAACGTACTGCTCTGTTACAACAGTGGGTCAGTACTCAGAACGTACAGCTCTGTTACAACAGTGGATCAGTGCTCAGAACGTACTGCTCTGTTACAACAGTGGGTCAAGACACATAAAGTACTGCTCTGTTACAACAGTGGGTCAGTACTCAGAACGTACTGCTCTGGGTCAGTACTCAGAACGTACTGCTCTGTTACAACAGTGGGTCAGTACTCAGAACGTACTACTCTGGGTCAGTACTCAGAACGTACTGCTCTGTTACAACAGTGGGTCAGTACTCAGAACGTACTGCTCTGTTACAACAGTGGGACAGTACTCAGAACGTACTGCTCTGGGTCAGTACTCAGAACGTACTGCTCTGTTACAACAGTGGGACAGTACTCAGAACGTACTGCTCTGTTACAACAGTGGGTCAGTACTCAGAACGTAATGCTCTGTTACAACAGTGGGACAGTACTCAGAACGTACTGCTCTGTTACAACAGTGGGTCAGTACTCAGAACGTACTGCTCTGGGTCAGTACTCAGAACGTACTGCTCTGTTACAACAGTGGGTCAGTACTCAGAACGTACTGCTCTGTTACAATAGTGGGTCAGTACTCAGAACGTACTGCTCTGGGTCAGTACTCAGAACGTACTGCTCTGTTACAACAGTGGATCAGTACTCAGAACGTACTGCTCTGTTACAACAGTGGGTCAGTACTCAGAACGTACTGCTCTGTTACAACAGTGGGTCAGTACTCAGAACGTACTGCTCTGGGTCAGTACTCAGAACGTACTGCTCTGTTACAACAGTGGGTCAGTACTCAGAACGTACTACTCTGGGTCAGTACTCAGAACGTACTGCTCTGTTACAACAGTGGGTCAGTACTCAGAACATACTGCTCTGTTACAACAGTGGGTCAGTACTCAGAACGTACTGCTCTGTTACAACAGTGGGTCAGTACTCAGAACGTACTGCTCTGTTACAACAGTGGGTCAGTACTCAGAACGTACTGCTCTGTAACAACAGTGGGTCAGTACTCAGAACGTACTGCTCTGTTACAACAGTGGGTCAGTACTCAGAACGTACTGTTCTGTTACAACAGTGGGTCAGTACTCATAACGTACTGCTCTGGGTCAGTACTCAGAACGTACTGCTCTGTAACAACAGTGGGTCAGTACTAAGAACGTACTGCTCTGGGTCAGTACTCAGAACGTACTGCTCTGTTACAACAGTGGGTCAGTACTCAGAACATACTGCTCTGGGTCAGTACTCAGAACGTACTACTCTGTTACAACAGTGGGTCACTACTCAGAACGTACTGCTCTGGGTCAGTACTCAGAACGTACTGCTCTGTTACAACAGTGGGTCAGTACTCAGAACGTACTGCTCTGTTAGCTAGATTACTTGTTGATTATTACTGCATTGTCGGAACT
This sequence comes from Oncorhynchus mykiss, assembly GCF_057628025.1. Taxonomy (NCBI): domain Eukaryota; kingdom Metazoa; phylum Chordata; class Actinopteri; order Salmoniformes; family Salmonidae; genus Oncorhynchus; species Oncorhynchus mykiss. The sequence continues at coordinate 6,223,905 of NC_143040.1, read as the reverse complement.
AGAAGCACAAGCATTTCGCTACACTCGCATTAACATCTGCTAACCATGTGTATGTGACAAATAACATTTGATTTGATTTGATACAACAGTGGGTCAGTACTCAAAACGTACTGCTCTGTTACAACAGTGGGTCAGTACTCAGAACGTACTGCTCTGGGTCAGTACTCAGAACGTACTGCTCTGTTACAACAGTGGGTCAGTACTCAGAACGTACTGCCCTGTGTCAGTACTCAGAACGTACTGCTCTGTTACAAGTAAACAGCAATGAAGATAACTTCTACAGTCTCCCACGTACACTACATGACCAAAGGTATGTGGACACCTGCTCATCTAACATCTCATTCCAAAATCATGGGTATTAATATGGAGGTGGTGCCCCTTTGCTGCTATAACAGCCTCCACTCTTCTGGGAAGGCTTTCCACTAGATGTTGGAACATTTCTGTGCGGACTTGCTTCCATTTAGCCACAACCGCATTAGTGAGGTCGGGCTCTGATGTTGGGCGATTAGGCCTGGCTCGCGTTCCAATTCATCCCAAAGGCATTCGATGGGGTTGAGGTCAGGGCTCCGTGCAAGCCATTCAAGTTCTTCCACACCGATCACGACAAACTATTTCTGTATTGAACTCACTTTGTGTACAGGGGCATTGTCATGCTGAAATAGAAAAGGGCCTTCCCCAAACTGTTGCCACAAAGTTGGAAGCCCAGAATCATCTGGAATGTCATTGTTATGCTGTAGAGTTAAGATTTCCCTTCACTGGAACTAAGGGGCCCAAACCATGATAAACAGCCCCAGACCATTATTTCTCCTCCACCAAACTTTACAGTTGGCACTATGCATTGTGGCAGGTAGCGTTCTCCTGGCACCCGCCAAACCCAGATTCGTCTGAAATGTGATTCATCACTCCAGAAAACGCATTTCCACTGCTCCAGAGTCCAATGGCGTTGAGCTTTACACCACTCCAGACAACGCTTGGCATTGCGCATGGTGATCTTAGGCTTGTGTGCGGCTGCTCGACCACGGAAACCCATTTCATGAAGCTCCAGACGAACAGTTATTGTGCTGACGTTGCTTCCAGAGGCAGTTTGGAACTCGGTAGTGAGTGTTGCATCCGTGTTTCAGCACTCGGCGGTCCCGCTCTGTGAGCTTGTGTGGTCTACCACTTCACGACTGAGCCGTTGTTGCTCCTAGACGTTTCCACTTCACAATAACAGCACTTACAGTTGACCGGGGGTCAGCTCTAGCAGGGCAGACATTTTACAAAACTGACTTGTTGGAAAGATGGCATCCTACGGCGGTGCCACGTTGAAGGTTACTGAGCTCTTCAGTAAAAGGCCATTCTACTGCCAATGTTTGTCTATGGAGATTGCATGGCGGTGTGCTCAATTTTATACACCTGTCAGCAATGTGTGGCTGAAATAGATGAATCCACCAATTTGAAGGGGTGTCCACATACTGCTGTATACATAGTGTACATGACACACACTACACACACACACACACACACACACTACACTCACTACACACACACACTACACTCACTACACACACTACACACTACACACGCACTACACTCACTACACACACACACTAAACACACTACACACACACACACACACACACACACTACACGTGCACTACACACACTACCCACTCAACACACACTACACACAATACAAACACAAAACACACTACACACTACACACACACACAGCACACACTAAACCCACTACACACACAACACACACTAAACCCACAACACACAACACACACTACACACACACTAAACACACTAAAAACACACTACACACACACACAACACACACTACACACACACTAAACCCACAACACACACTACACACACACACAACACACACTACACACACACTAAACCCACAACACACACTAAACACACTACACACCGTCTGGTGCTGTGAAGGCTGAGACAGAGTTCTACAGAGACGAGGAGGAGGAGGTTGACCATGCTGGAGAGGTTACGAGTCAGTAGTGTGTGTGAGTGTGTGTATGTGTGTGAGTGTGTGAGTGTGTATGTTGGAGTTGGACACACACTCTTCAGTGAGTGCCAGAGCCTCCAGGGGCCAGAGGTGCCAATGATTATTGGGCTAGGGCCAGACCAGGGGCAGCCTCCAGCCATCCATCCTGGCACAGGTGGCCCTAACTGGGGCCAAGGCCAAATTGAGGCCCCTGCTTCGCCACGGGCCTTGGCCCACAGCCCCACGCAACTCTCATCTGAACCACACAGGGAGATGGAGGGAAATGGAGGAAGAGGAGAGGGGGGGTGAGGGAAAGGAGGAGAGAGATGGAGGAAGCGGGTGGGGAGAGGAGATAGATGGTGGGAGAGAGAGAGAGAGATGGAGGGAGAGAGGAGAGAGATGGAGGGAGCGGGTGGAGAGAGGAGATAGATGGTGGGAGAGAGAGAGAGATGGAGGGAGAGAGGAGAGAGATGGAGAGAGAGAGGAGAGAGATGGAGGGAGCGGGTGGAGAGAGGAGATAGATGGTGGGAGAGAGAGAGAGATGGAGGGAGAGAGGAGAGAGATGGAGACAAGAGCGAGATGAGGGAGAGGAGAGAGATGGAGGGAGCGGGTGGAGAGAGGAGAGAGATGGTGGGAGAGAGAGAGATGGAGGGAGAGGAGAGAGATGGAGGGAGCGGGTGGAGAGAGGAGAGAGATGGCGGGAGAGCGAGAGAGATGGAGGGAGAGTGGAGAGAGATGGAGGGAGACAAGAGCGAGATGAGGGAGAGGAGAGAGATGGAGGGAGCGGGTGGAGAGAGGAGATAGATGGTGGGAGAGAGAGAGAGATGGAGGGAGAGAAGAGAGAGATGGAGGGAGACGAGTGAGATGGAGGGAGAGAGGAGAGAGATGGAGGGAGATGAGTGGGATGGAGGGAGACAAGAGGAATAAATGAGGAAGGAGGACAGGGGGAGAAAGGGAGGAAGAACTCTCTCTCGTCTCCAGCCATCCATCCTGGCACAGGTGGCCCTAACTGGGGCCAAGGCCAAATTGAGGCCCCTGCTTCGCCACGGGCCTTGGCCCACAGCCCCACGCAACTCTCATCTGAACCACACAGGGAGATGGAGGGAAATGGAGGAAGAGGAGAGGGGGGGTGAGGGAAAGGAGGAGAGAGATGGAGGAAGCGGGTGGGGAGAGGAGATAGATGGTGGGAGAGAGAGAGAGATGGAGGGAGAGAGGAGAGAGATGGAGGGAGAGAGGAGAGAGATGGAGGGAGCGGGTGGAGAGAGGAGATAGATGGTGGGAGTGAGAGAGAGATGGAGGGAGAGAGGAGAGAGATGGAGACAAGAGCGAGATGAGGGAGAGGAGAGAGATGGCGGGAGCGGGTGGGGAGAGGAGATAGATGGTGGGAGTGAGAGAGAGATGGAGGGAGAGAGGAGAGAGATGGAGACAAGAGCGAGATGAGGGAGAGGAGAGAGATGGCGGGAGCGGGTGGAGAGAGGAGAGAGATGGTGGGAGAGAGAGAGATGGAGGGAGAGGACAGAGATGGAGGGAGCGGGTGGAGAGAGGAGAGAGATGGCGGGAGAGCGAGAGAGATGGAGGGAGAGTGGAGAGAGATGGAGGGAGACAAGAGCGAGATGAGGGAGAGGAGAGAGATGGAGGGAGCGGGTGGAGAGAGGAGATAGATGGTGGGAGAGAGAGAGAGATGGAGGGAGAGAGGAGAGAGATGGAGGGAGACGAGTGAGATGGAGGGAGAGAGGAGAGAGATGGAGGGAGACGAGTGAGATGGAGGGAGACAGGAGGAATACATGAGGAAGGAGGACAGGGGGAGGAAAGGGAGGAAGAACTCTCTCTCATCTTTTTGTTGAAGTGTTTTTCCAATGTGCAGCGGGACTTATATCAGAGAGAGAGATACAGAGAGGAATGTGTGGGAGAGAAGTGGGGGGTTTAAGATCCAAAAGTAATATTTAAAAATTGGCAGGAATATGGGTGTCTACAGTGTGTGTGTGTGTGTGTGTGTGTGTGTGTGTGTGTGTGTGTGTGTGTGTGTGTGTAGTAAGATAGTTCCATTGTTCTCTCCTTAACTAAAACCAAGTTGTTGAGGTGTTGTTTAGAGTAAACCTCCTCCCCAGATCACTTCATCACCTCCTATCCAGAGCTATACAGACCCCACACACCACACCAGCACCAAGCCTCACAGTCCTCTCTCACTGTTCTCTGTCTACAATGGAACAGCCCAGTGTTCTATCAATTTAATTACAACTGCCCAGTGTTCTATCAATTCCATTACAACTACCCAGTGTTCTATCAATTCCATTACAACTGCCCAGTGTTCTATCAATTCCATTACAACTGCCCAGTGTTCTATCAATTCCATTACAACTGCCCAGTGTTCTATCAATTATATTACAACTGCCCAGTGTTCTAACAATTATATTACAACTGCCCAGTGTTCTATCAATTCCATTGCAAATGCCCAGTGTTCTATCAATTATATTACAACTGCCCAGTGTTCTAACAATTATATTACAACTGCCCAGTGTTCTATCAATTCCATTACAACTACCCAGTGTTCTATCAATTCCATTACAACTGCCCAGTGTTCTATCAATTCCATTACAACTGCCCAGTGTTCTATCAATTATATTACAACTGCCCAGTGTTCTAACAATTATATTACAACTGCCCAGTGTTCTATCAATTCCATTACAACTACCCAGTGTTCTATCAATTCCATTACAACTACCCAGTGTTCTATCAATTATATTACAACTGCCCAGTGTTCTAACAATTATATTACAACTGCCCAGTGTTCTATCAATTATATTACAACTACCCAGTGTTCTATCAATTCCATTACAACTACCCAGTGTTCTATCAATTATATTACAACTGCCCAGTGTTCTATCAATTCCATTACAACTGCCCAGTGTTCTATCAATTATATTACAACTACCCAGTGTTCTAACAATTCCATTACAACTACCCAGTGTTCTATCAATTCCATTACAGCTGCCCAGTGTTCTATCAATTCCATTACAACTGCCCAGTGTTCTATCAATTCCATTACAACTGCCCAGTGTTCTATCAATTCCATTACAACTGCCCAGTGTTCTATCAATTCCATTACAACTACCCAGTGTTCTAACAATTCCATTACAACTGCCCAGTGTTCTATCAATTATATTACAACTGCCCAGTGTTCTATCAATTATATTACAACTACCCAGTGTTCTATCAATTATATTACTACTACCCAGTGTTCTATCAATTCCATTACAGCTGCCCAGTGTTCTATCAATTATATTACAACTGCCCAGTGTTCTATCAATTATATTACAACTACCCAGTGTTCTATCAATTATATTACTACTACCCAGTGTTCTATCAATTCCATTACAGCTGCCCAGTGTTCTATCAATTCCATTACAGCAGCCCAGTGTTCTATCAATTCCATTACAGCTGCCCAATGTTCTATCAATTATATTACAACTGCCCAGTGTTCTATCAATTCCATTACAACTGCCCAGTGTTCTATCAATTATATTACAACTGCCCAGTGTTCTATCAATTCTACTACAACTACCCAGTGTTCTATGAATTCCATTACAACCTACCCAGTGTTCTATCAATTACATTACAACTGCCCAGTGTTCTATCAATTCTATGACAACTACCCAGTGTTCTATCAATTCTATTACAACTACCCAGTGTTCTATAAATTCCATTACAGCTGCCCAGTGTTCTATCAATTCCATTACAGCTGCCCAGTGTTCTATCAATTCCATTACAGCTGCCCAGTGTTCTATCAATTCCATTACAACTGCCCAGTGTTCTATCAATTCCATTACAACTATCCAGTGTTCTATCAATTCAATTACAACTACCCAGTGTTCTATCAATTCCATTACAACTACCCAGTGTTCTATCAATTCCATTACAGCTGCCCAGTGTTCTATCAATTCCATTACAACTGCCCAGTGTTCTATCAATTCCATTACAACTACCCAGTGTTCTATCAATCCATTACAACTGCCCAGTGTTCTATCAATTCTACTACAACTACCCAGTGTTCTATGAATTCCATTACAACCTACCCAGTGTTCTATCAATTCCATTACAACTGCCCAGTGTTCTATCAATTATGTTACAGCTGCCCAGTGTTCTATCAATTCCATTACAACTGCCCAGTGTTCTATCAATTCCATTACAACTACCCAGTGTTCTATCAATCCATTACAACTGCCCAGTGTTCTATCAATTCTATTACAACTGCCCAGTGTTCTATCAATTATATTACAGCTGCCCAGTGTTCTATCAATCCCATTACAACTGCCCAGTGTTCTATCAATTCTACTACAACTACCCAGTGTTCTATCAATTCTATTACAACCTACCCAGTGTTCTATCAATTCCATTACAACTCCCCAGTGTTCTATCAATTATATTACAACTGCCCAGTGTTCTATCAATTCTATTACAACTACCCAGTGTTATATCAATTCCATTACAGCTGCCCAGTGTTCTATCAATTCCATTACAGCTGCCCAGTGTTCTATCAATTCCATTACAGCTGCCCAGTGTTCTATCAATTCCATTACAACTACCCAGTGTTCTATCAATTCCATTACAACTACCCAGTGTTCTATCAATTCAATTACAACTGCCCAGTGTTCTATCAATTATATTACAACAGCCCAGTGTTCTATCAATTATATTACAACTGCCCAGTGTTCTATCAATTCCATTACAACTGCCCAGTGTTCTATCAATTCCATTACAACTGCCCAGGGTTCTATCAATTCCATTGCAAATGCCCAGTGTTCTATCAATTCCATTACAACTGCCCAGTGTTCTATCAATTATATTACAACTACCCAGTGTTCTATCAATTCCATTACAACTGCCCAGTGTTCTGTCAATTCCATTACAACTGCCCAGTGTTCTATCAATTCCATTACAACTGCACAGTGTTCTATCAATTCCATTACAACTGCCCAGTGTTCTATCAATTCCATTACAACTGCCCAGTGTTCTGTCAATTCCATTACAACTGCCCAGTGTTCTATCAATTCCATTACAACTGCACAGTGTTCTATCAATTCCATTACAACTGCCCAGTGTTCTATCAATTCCATTACAACTGCCCAGTGTTCTATCAATTCCATTACAACTGCCCAGTGTTCTATCAATTCCATTACAACTGCCCAGTGTTCTATCAATTCCATTACAACTGCCCAGTGTTCTATCAATTACATTACAACTGCCCAGTGATCTATCAATTCCATTACAACTACCCAGTGTTCTATGAATTCCATTACAACCTACCCAGTGTTCTATCAATTCCATTACAGCTGCCCAGTGTTCTATCAATTCCATTACAACTGCCCAGTGATCTATCAATTCCATTACAACTACCCAGTGTTCTATCAATTCCATTACAGCTGCCCAGTGTTCTATCAATTCCATTACAGCTTCCCAGTGTTCTATCAATTCCATTACAGCTGCCCAGTGTTCTATCAATTCCATTACAACTACCCAGTGTTCTATCAATTCCATTACAACTACCCAGTGTTCTATCAATTCCATTACAACTGCCCAGTGTTCTATCAATTATATTACAACAGCCCAGTGTTCTATCAATTCTATTACAACTGCCCAGTGTTCTATCAATTCCATTACAACTACCCAGTGTTCTATCAATCCCATTACAACTGCCCAGTGTTCTATCAATTCCATTACAACTGCCCAGTGTTCTATCAATCCCATGACAACTACCCAGCGTTCTATCAATTCCATTACAACTACCCAGTGTTCTATCAATTCCATTACAACTGCCCAGTGTTCTATCAATTCCATTACAACTACCCAGTGTTCTATCAATTCCATTACAACTACCCAGTGTTCTATCAATTCCATTACAACTGCCCAGTGTTCTATCAATTCCATTACAACTACACAGTGTTCTATCAATTCCATTACAACTGCCCAGTGTTCTATCAATTCCATTACAACTGCCCAGTGTTCTATCAATTCCATTACAACTGCCCAGTGTTCTATCAATTCCATTACAACTGATGAGACAGTCCTTTGTGACACTCAAAACGACAGCCCAGTCTAAATATAGAATTTCAAATAGAAAAGGATGTAAATAGAGGGATGAAGAACAAGAAGAGACCATTCAAAGACATCACAATTCCCAGGCAGCCATTTTGAATTTAGCATAAGAATCATCTCCTCAACAGCACAACATTCCTTAAGTGAAGTCCCTCTATAATCACCACACATATTAAGTGGAACTTTCATGGCAGCATCTCCGTTTCCCCTTCAACCCTGTGTATCCCTATGGGGGAGGGAATATGGGAGCACACAGATAGCATCTGGGCCCATAGGGCTCTGGTCACTAGTAGTTCACTATATAGGGAATAGGGCTCTGGTCACTAGTAGTTCACTATATAGGGAATAGGGCTCTGGTCACTAGTAGTTCACTATATAGGGAATATGGCTCTGGTCACTAGTAGTTCACTATATAGGGAATATGGCTCTGGTCACTAGTAGTTCACTATATAGGGAATATGGCTCTGGTCACTAGTAGTTCACTATATAGGGAATATGGCTCTGGTCACTAGTAGTTCACTATATAGGGAATAGGGCCCTGGTCACTAGTAGTTCACTATATAGGGAATAGGGCTCTGGTCACTAGTAGTTCACTATATAGGGAATAGGGCTCTGGTCACTAGTAGTTCACTATATAGGGAATAGGGCTCTGGTCACTAGTAGTTCACTATATAGGGAATAGGGCCCTGGTCACTAGTAGTTCACTATATAGGGAATAGGGCTCTGGTCACTAGTAGTTCACTATATAGGGAATAGGGCTCTGGTCAGTAGCAGTTCACTATATAGGGAATAGGGCTCTGGTCACTAGTAGTTCACTATATAGGGAATAGGGCTCTGGTCACTAGTAGTTCACTATATAGGGAATAGGGCTCTGGTCACTAGTAGTTCACTATATAGGGAATAGGGCTCTGGTCACTAGTAGTGCACTATATAGGGAATAGGGCTCTGGTCACTAGTAGTTCACTATATAGGGAATAGGGCTCTGGTCACTAGTAGTTCACTATATAGGGAATAGGGCTCTGGTCACTAGTAGTTCACTATATAGGGAATAGGGCTCTGGTCACTAGTAGTTCACTATATAGGGAATAGGGCTCTGGTCACTAGTAGTTCACTATATAGGGAATAGGGCCCTGGTCACTAGTAGTGTACTATATAGGGAATAGGGCTCTGGTCACTAGTAGTTCACTATATAGGGAATAGGGCTCTGGTCACTAGTAGTTCACTATATAGGGAATAGGGCCCTGGTCACTAGTAGTGTACTATATAGGGAATAGGGCTCTGGTCACTAGTAGTTCACTATATAGGGAATAGGGCCCTGGTCAGTAGTAGTTCACTATATAGGGAATAGGGCCCTGGTCAGTAGTAGTTCACTATATAGGGAATAGGGCCCTGGTCACTAGTAGTTCACTATATAGGGAATAGGGCCCTGGTCACTAGTAGTTCACTATATAGGGAATAGGGCCCTGGTCACTAGTAGTTCACTATATAGGGAATAGGGCTCTGGTCACTAGTAGTTCACTATATAGGGAATAGGGCTCTGGTCACTAGTAGTTCACTATATAGGGAATAGGGCTCTGGTCACTAGTAGTGCACTATATAGGGAATAGGGCTCTGGTCACTAGTAGTTCACTATATAGGGAATAGGGCTCTGGTCACTAGTAGTTCACTATATAGGGAATAGGGCTCTGGTCACTAGTAGTTCACTATATAGGGAATAGGGCTCTGGTCACTAGTAGTGCACTATATAGGGAATAGGGCTCTGGTCACTAGTAGTTCACTATATAGGGAATAGGGCTCAGGTCACTAGTAGTGCACTATATAGGGAATAGGGCTCTGGTCACTAGTAGGTCACTATATAGGGAATAGGGCTCTGGTCACTAGTAGTTCACTATATAGGGAATAGGGCTCTGGTCACTAGTAGTTCACTATATAGGGAATAGGGCTCTGGTCACTAGTAGTGCACTATATAGGGAATAGGGCTCTGGTCACTAGTAGTTCACTATATAGGGAATAGGGCCCTGGTCACTAGTAGTTCACTATATAGGGAATAGGGCTCTGGTCACTAGTAGTTCACTATATAGGGAATAGGGCTCTGGTCACTAGTAGTTCACTATATAGGGAATAGGGCTCTGGTCACTAGTAGTGCACTATATAGGGAATAGGGCTCTGGTCACTAGTAGGTCACTATATAGGGAATAGGGCTCTGGTCACAAGTAGTTCACTATATAGGGAATAGGGCTCTGGTCACTAGTAGGTCACTATATAGGGAATAGGGCTCTGGTCACAAGTAGTTCACTATATAGGGAATAGGGCTCTGGTCACTAGTAGTTCACTATATAGGGAATAGGGCTCTGGTCACTAGTAGTTCACTATATAGGGAATAGGGCCCTGGTCACTAGTAGTTCACTATATAGGGAATAGGGCTCTGGTCACTAGTAGTTCACTATATAGGGAATAGGGCCCTGGTCACTAGTAGTTCACTATATAGGGAATAGGGCTCTGGTCACTAGTAGTTCACTATATAGGGAATAGGGCTCTGGTCACTAGTAGTTCACTATATAGGGAATAGGGCTCTGGTCACTAGTAGTTCACTATATAGGGAATAGGGCTCTGGTCACTAGTAGTGCACTATATAGGGAATAGGTCTCTGGTCACTAGTAGTTCACTATATAGGGAATAGGGCCCTGGTCACTAGTAGTTCACTATATAGGGAATAGGGCTCTGGTCACTAGTAGTTCACTATATAGGGAATAGGGCTCTGGTCACTAGTAGTTCACTATATAGGGAATAGGGCTCTGGTCACTAGTAGTGCACTATATAGGGAATAGGGCTCTGGTCACTAGTAGGTCACTATATAGGGAATAGGGCTCTGGTCACAAGTAGTTCACTATATAGGGAATAGGGCTCTGGTCACTAGTAGGTCACTATATAGGGAATAGGGCTCTGGTCACAAGTAGTTCACTATATAGGGAATAGGGCTCTGGTCACTAGTAGTTCACTATATAGGGAATAGGGCTCTGGTCACTAGTAGTTCACTATATAGGGAATAGGGCCCTGGTCACTAGTAGTTCACTATATAGGGAATAGGGCTCTGGTCACTAGTAGTTCACTATATAGGGAATAGGGCCCTGGTCACTAGTAGTTCACTATATAGGGAATAGGGCTCTGGTCACTAGTAGTTCACTATATAGGGAATAGGGCTCTGGTCACTAGTAGTTCACTATATAGGGAATAGGGCTCTGGTCACTAGTAGTTCACTATATAGGGAATAGGGCCCTGGTCAGTAGTAGTTCACTATATAGGGAATAGGGCCCTGGTCAGTAGTAGTTCACTATATAGGGAATAGGGCCCTGGTCAGTAGTAGTTCACTATATAGGGAATAGGGCTCTGGTCACTAGTAGTTCACTATATAGGGAATAGGGCTCTGGTCACTAGTAGTTCACTATATAGGGAATAGGGCCCTGGTCACTAGTAGTTCACTATATAGGGAATAGGGCTCTGGTCACTAGTAGTTCACTATATAGGGAATAGGGCTCTGGTCTAAAGTAGTGCACTATATAGGGAATAGGGCTCTGGTCACTAGTAGTGCACTATATAGGGAATAGGGCCCTGGTCAGTAGTAGTTCACTATATAGGGAATAGGGTCCTGGTCAGTAGTAGTTCACTATATAGGGAACAGGGCCCTGGTCACTAGTAGTTCACTATATAGGGAATAGGGCTCTGGTCACTAGTAGTTCACTATATAGGGAATAGGGCTCTGGTCACTAGTAGTTCACTATATAGGGAATAGGGCTCTGGTCACTAGTAGTTCACTATATAGGGAATAGGGCTCTGGTCACTAGTAGTTCACTATATAGGGAATAGGGCCCTGGTCACTAGTAGTTCACTATATAGGGAATAGGGCCCTGGTCACTAGTAGTGCACTATATAGGGAATAGGGCTCTGGTCACTAGTAGATCACTATATAGGGAATAGGGCTCTGGTCACTAGTAGTTCACTATATAGGGAATAGGGCTCTGGTCACTAGTAGTTCACTATATAGGGAATAGGGCTCTGGTCACTAGTAGTTCACTATATAGGGAATATGGCTCTGGTCACTAGTAGTTCACTATATAGGGAATAGGGCTCTGGTCACTAGTAGTTCACTATATAGGGAATAGGGCCCTGGTCACTAGTAGTTCACTATATAGGGAATAGGGCTCTGGTCACTAGTAGTTCACTATATAGGGAATAGGGCCCTGGTCACTAGTAGTTCACTATATAGGGAATAGGGCTCTGGTCACTAGTAGTTCACTATATAGGGAATAGGGCTCTGGTCACTAGTAGTTCACTATATAGGGAATAGGGCCCTGGTCACTAGTAGTTCACTATATAGGGAATAGGGCTCTGGTCACTAGTAGTTCACTATATAGGGAATAGGGCCCTGGTCACTAGTAGTTCACTATATAGGGAATAGGGCTCTGGTCACTAGTAGTTCACTATATAGGGAATAGGGCTCTGGTCACTAGTAGTTCACTATATAGGGAATAGGGCTCTGGTCACTAGTAGTTCACTATATAGGGAATAGGGCCCTGGTCAGTAGTAGTTCACTATATAGGGAATAGGGCCCTGGTCAGTAGTAGTTCACTATATAGGGAATAGGGCCCTGGTCAGTAGTAGTTCACTATATAGGGAATAGGGCTCTGGTCACTAGTAGTTCACTATATAGGGAATAGGGCTCTGGTCACTAGTAGTTCACTATATAGGGAATAGGGCCCTGGTCACTAGTAGTTCACTATATAGGGAATAGGGCTCTGGTCACTAGTAGTTCACTATATAGGGAATAGGGCTCTGGTCTAAAGTAGTGCACTATATAGGGAATAGGGCTCTGGTCACTAGTAGTGCACTATATAGGGAATAGGGCCCTGGTCAGTAGTAGTTCACTATATAGGGAATAGGGTCCTGGTCAGTAGTAGTTCACTATATAGGGAACAGGGCCCTGGTCACTAGTAGTTCACTATATAGGGAATAGGGCTCTGGTCACTAGTAGTTCACTATATAGGGAATAGGGCTCTGGTCACTAGTAGTTCACTATATAGGGAATAGGGCTCTGGTCACTAGTAGTTCACTATATAGGGAATAGGGCTCTGGTCACTAGTAGGTCACTATATAGGGAATAGGGCTCTGGTCACAAGTAGTTCACTATATAGGGAATAGGGCTCTGGTCACTAGTAGGTCACTATATAGGGAATAGGGCTCTGGTCACAAGTAGTTCACTATATAGGGAATAGGGCTCTGGTCACTAGTAGTTCACTATATAGGGAATAGGGCTCTGGTCACTAGTAGTTCACTATATAGGGAATAGGGCCCTGGTCACTAGTAGTTCACTATATAGGGAATAGGGCTCTGGTCACTAGTAGTTCACTATATAGGGAATAGGGCCCTGGTCACTAGTAGTTCACTATATAGGGAATAGGGCTCTGGTCACTAGTAGTTCACTATATAGGGAATAGGGCTCTGGTCACTAGTAGTTCACTATATAGGGAATAGGGCTCTGGTCACTAGTAGTTCACTATATAGGGAATAGGGCTCTGGTCACTAGTAGTGCACTATATAGGGAATAGGGCTCTGGTCACTAGTAGTTCACTATATAGGGAATAGGGCCCTGGTCACTAGTAGTTCACTATATAGGGAATAGGGCTCTGGTCACTAGTAGTTCACTATATAGGGAATAGGGCTCTGGTCACTAGTAGTTCACTATATAGGGAATAGGGCTCTGGTCACTAGTAGTGCACTATATAGGGAATAGGGCTCTGGTCACTAGTAGGTCACTATATAGG
>NC_143040.1:6182500-6205000 GCF_057628025.1 Oncorhynchus mykiss | reverse complement strand
GACAGACAGACAGACAGACAGACAGACAGACAGACAGACAGACAGACAGACAGACATACAAACACAGAACTATAATTCTAGATCAGCTCACCTGAGGGACATGATCTTCAACGGATGGATAGATGAACAGACAGACAGACAGACAGACAGACAGACAGACAGACAGACAGACAGACAGACAGACAGACAGACAGAGAGACAGACAGGCAGACAGACAGACAGACAGACAGACACAGAACTATAATTCTAGATCAGCTCATCTGAGCTGACATGATCTTCAACGGATGGATAGATGAACAGACAGACAGACAGAGAGACAGACAGACAGACAGACAGACAGAGAGACATACAGACAGACAGACAGACAGACAGACAGACAGACAGACAGACACAGAACTATAATTCTAGATCAGCTCACCTGAGGGACATGATCTTGTATGGATGGATAGATGAACAGACAGACAGACGTAGAACTATAATTCTAGATCAGCTCACCTGAGGGACATGATCTTGTATGCGTCGGGCAGGTAACATCTAGTATTCTCCATCTGCGCTGGGTCCGAGTCACAGATCTTGTCGTCGGTGCGTCCGTAGTTGGCGCTGTCAATCATGATGACGTCTGTGCCGGGGCAGCGTAGCTCGATGGGGTAGGACTCACAGGACAGTTCCCTACGGACCACCGCCATGGGGACAGGGGCTCGACTCACCGCTGTGTAGAGAAGACATATAGACAGGTAAATATAAACACACCCAGTCTCTCTCTGTCTCTCTGAACATATAAACATTGGACCCTGGTATTAGTTACATCTTGTAGAGAGAGAGAGGAGATATAGACAGGACCCTGGTATTAGTTACATCTAGTAGAGAGAGGGAGGAGATATAGACAGGACCCTGGTATTAGTTACATCTAGTAGAGAGAGGGAGGAGATATAGACAGGACCCTGGTATTAGTTACATCTAGTAGAGAGAGGGAGGAGATATAGACAGGACCCTGGTATTAGTTACATCTAGTAGAGAGAGGAGATATAGACAGGACCCTGGTATTAGTTACATCTAGTAGAGGGAGGAGATATAGACAGGACCCTGGTATTAGTTACATCTTGTAGAGAGAGGAGATATAGACAGGACCCTGGTATTAGTTACATCTAGTAGAGAGAGAGAGGAGATATAGACAGGACCCTGGTATTAGTTACATCTAGTAGAGGGAGGAGATATAGACAGGACCCTGGTATTAGTTACATCTAGTAGAGAGAGAGAGGAGATATAGACAGGACCCTGGTATTAGTTACATCTAGTAGAGAGAGGAGATATAGACAGGACCCTGGTATTAGTTACATATTGTAGAGAGAGGGAGGAGATATAGACAGGACCCTGGTATTAGTTACATCTAGTAGAGAGAGGGAGGAGATATAGACAGGACCCTGGTATTAGTTACATCTAGTAGAGAGAGGGAGGAGATATAGACAGGACCCTGGTATTAGTTACATCTAGTAGAGAGAGGAGATATAGACAGGACCCTGGTATTAGTTACATCTAGTAGAGAGAGGGAGGAGATATAGACAGGACCCTGGTATTAGTTACATCTAGTAGAGAGAGGAGATATAGACAGGACCCTGGTATTAGTTACATCTTGTAGAGAGAGGGAGGAGATATAGACAGGACCCTGGTATTAGTTACATCTAGTAGAGAGAGAGAGGAGATATAGACAGGACCCTGGTATTAGTTACATCTTGTAGAGAGAGGAGATATAGACAGGACCCTGGTATTAGTTACATCTAGTAGAGAGAGGAGATATAGACAGGACCCTGGTATTAGTTACATCTAGTAGAGAGAGAGAGGAGATATAGACAGGACCCTGGTATTAGTTACATCTAGTAGAGAGAGGAGATATAGACAGGACCCTGGTATTAGTTACATCTAGTAGAGAGAGGAGATATAGACAGGACCCTGGTATTAGTTACATCTAGTAGAGAGAGGGAGGAGATATAGACAGGACCCTGGTATTAGTTACATCTAGTAGAGAGAGAGAGGAGATATAGACAGGACCCTGGTATTAGTTACATCTAGTAGAGAGAGAGAGGAGATATAGACAGGACCCTGGTATTAGTTACATCTTGTAGAGAGAGGGAGGAGATATAGACAGGACCCTGGTATTAGTTACATCTAGTAGAGAGAGGGAGGAGATATAGACAGGACCCTGGTATTAGTTACATCTTGTAGAGAGAGGAGACACAGACAGGACCCTGGTATTAGTTACATCTAGTAGAGAGAGGGAGGAGATATAGACAGGACCCTGGTATTAGTTACATCTTGTAGAGAGAGGGAGGAGATATAGACAGGACCCTGGTATTAGTTACATATTGTAGAGAGAGAGAGGAGATATAGACAGGACCCTGGTATTAGTTACATCTAGTAGAGAGAGAGGAGATATAGACAGGACCCTGGTATTAGTTACATATTGTAGAGAGAGGAGATATAGACAGGACCCTGGTATTAGTTACATCTAGTAGAGAGAGGAGATATAGACAGGACCCTGGTATTAGTTACATCTTGTAGAGGGAGGAGATATAGACAGGACCCTGGTATTAGTTACATCTAGTAGAGAGAGAGGAGATATAGACAGGACCCTGGTATTAGTTACATCTAGTAGAGAGAGAGAGGAGATATAGACAGGACCCTGGTATTAGTTACATCTTGTAGAGAGAGAGAGGAGATATAGACAGGACCCTGGTATTAGTTACATCTAGTAGAGAGAGAGAGGAGATATAGACAGGACCCTGGTATTAGTTACATCTAGTAGAGAGAGAGAGGAGATATAGACAGGACCCTGGTATTAGTTACATCTTGTAGAGAGAGAGAGGAGATATAGACAGGACCCTGGTATTAGTTACATCTAGTAGAGAGAGGGAGGAGATATAGACAGGACCCTGGTATTAGTTACATCTTGTAGAGAGAGAGAGGAGATATAGACAGGACCCTGGTATTAGTTACATCTTGTAGAGAGAGAGAGGAGATATAGACAGGACCCTGGTATTAGTTACATCTAGTAGAGAGAGGGAGGAGATATAGACAGGACCCTGGTATTAGTTACATCTTGTAGAGAGAGGAGGTATAGACAGGACCCTGGTATTAGTTACATCTAGTAGAGAGAGAGGAGATATAGACAGGACCCTGGTATTAGTTACATCTAGTAGAGAGAGAGGAGATATAGACAGGACCCTGGTATTAGTTACATCTAGTAGAGAGAGGGAGGAGACATAGACAGGACCCTGGTATTAGTTACATATTGTAGAGAGAGGGAGGAGATATAGACAGGACCCTGGTATTAGTTACATATTGTAGAGAGAGGGAGGAGATATAGACAGGACCCTGGTATTAGTTACATATTGTAGAGAGAGGGAGGAGATATAGACAGGACCCTGGTATTAGTTACATCTTGTAGAGAGAGGGAGGAGATATAGACAGGACCCTGGTATTAGTTACATATTGTAGAGAGAGGGAGGAGATATAGACAGGACCCTGGTATTAGTTACATCTTGTAGAGAGAGGGAGGAGATATAGACAGGACCCTGGTATTAGTTACATATTGTAGAGAGAGGGAGGAGATATAGACAGGACCCTGGTATTAGTTACATCTAGTCGAGAGAGGAGATATAGACAGGACCCTGGTATTAGTTACATCTAGTAGAGAGAGGGAGGAGGTATAGACAGGACCCTGGTATTAGTTACATCTAGTAGAGAGAGAGAGGAGATATAGACAGGACCCTGGTATTAGTTACATCTTGTAGAGAGAGGGAGGAGATATAGACAGGACCCTGGTATTAGTTACATCTAGTAGAGAGAGGAGACACAGACAGGACCCTGGTATTAGTTACATCTTGTAGAGAGAGAGAGGAGGTATAGACAGGACCCTGGTATTAGTTACATCTTGTAGAGAGAGGGAGGAGATATAGACAGGACCCTGGTATTAGTTACATCTAGTAGAGGGAGGAGATATAGACAGGACCCTGGTATTAGTTACATATTGTAGAGAGAGGAGATATAGACAGGACCCTGGTATTAGTTACATCTTGTAGAGAGAGGAGATATAGACAGGACCCTGGTATTAGTTACATCTTGTAGAGAGAGGGAGGAGGTATAGACAGGACCCTGGTATTAGTTACATCTAGTAGAGAGAGAGAGGAGATATAGACAGGACCCTGGTATTAGTTACATCTTGTAGAGAGAGGAGATATAGACAGGACCCTGGTATTAGTTACATCTTGTAGAGAGAGGGAGGAGGTATAGACAGGACCCTGGTATTAGTTACATCTAGTAGAGAGAGAGAGGAGATATAGACAGGACCCTGGTATTAGTTACATCTAGTAGAGAGAGAGAGGAGATATAGACAGGACCCTGGTATTAGTTACATCTAGTAGAGAGAGGAGATATAGACAGGACCCTGGTATTAGTTACATCTAGTAGAGAGAGAGAGGAGATATAGACAGGACCCTGGTATTAGTTACATCTAGTAGAGGGAGGAGATATAGACAGGACCCTGGTATTAGTTACATCTAGTAGAGGGAGGAGATATAGACAGGACCCTGGTATTAGTTACATCTAGTAGAGAGAGAGAGGAGGTATAGACAGGACCCTGGTATTAGTTACATCTAGTAGAGAGAGGGAGGAGATATAGACAGGACCCTGGTATTAGTTACATCTAGTAGAGAGAGGAGATATAGACAGGACCCTGGTATTAGTTACATCTTGTAGAGAGAGGGAGGAGATATAGACAGGACCCTGGTATTAGTTACATCTAGTAGAGAGAGAGAGGAGATATAGACAGGACCCTGGTATTAGTTACATCTAGTAGAGAGAGAGAGGAGATATAGACAGGACCCTGGTATTAGTTACATCTTGTAGAGAGAGAGAGGAGATATAGACAGGACCCTGGTATTAGTTACATCTTGTAGAGAGAGAGAGGAGATATAGACAGGACCCTGGTATTAGTTACATCTTGTAGAGAGAGGGAGGAGATATAGACAGGACCCTGGTATTAGTTACATCTAGTAGAGAGAGGGAGGAGATACAGACAGGACCCTGGTATTAGTTACATCTAGTAGAGAGAGGAGATATAGACAGGACCCTGGTATTAGTTACATCTAGTAGAGAGAGAGAGGAGATATAGACAGGACCCTGGTATTAGTTACATCTAGTAGAGAGAGGGAGGAGATATAGACAGGACCCTGGTATTAGTTACATCTAGTAGAGAGAGGAGATATAGACAGGACCCTGGTATTAGTTACATCTTGTAGAGAGAGGAGATATAGACAGGACCCTGGTATT
The DNA here is from genome assembly GCF_057628025.1 of Oncorhynchus mykiss. Classification (NCBI taxonomy): domain Eukaryota; kingdom Metazoa; phylum Chordata; class Actinopteri; order Salmoniformes; family Salmonidae; genus Oncorhynchus; species Oncorhynchus mykiss. The sequence goes on along the minus strand of NC_143040.1, from coordinate 6,199,675 downwards.
AGTTACATCTTGTAGAGAGAGGAGATATAGACAGGACCCTGGTATTAGTTACATCTTGTAGAGAGAGGAGATATAGACAGGACCCTGGTATTAGTTACATCTAGTAGAGAGAGAGAGGAGGTATAGACAGGACCCTGGTATTAGTTACATCTAGTAGAGGGAGGAGATATAGACAGGACCCTGGTATTAGTTACATCTAGTAGAGGGAGGAGATATAGACAGGACCCTGGTATTAGTTACATCTAGTAGAGAGAGGAGATATAGACAGGACCCTGGTATTAGTTACATCTTGTAGAGAGAGAGAGGAGATATAGACAGGACCCTGGTATTAGTTACATATTGTAGAGAGAGAGAGGAGATATAGACAGGACCCTGGTATTAGTTACATCTAGTAGAGAGAGGGAGGAGATATAGACAGGACCCTGGTATTAGTTACATCTAGTAGAGAGAGGGAGGAGATATAGACAGGACCCTGGTATTAGTTACATATTGTAGAGAGAGGGAGGAGATATAGACAGGACCCTGGTATTAGTTACATCTTGTAGAGAGAGAGAGGAGATATAGACAGGACCCTGGTATTAGTTACATCTTGTAGAGGGAGGAGATATAGACAGGACCCTGGTATTAGTTACATCTAGTAGAGAGAGAGAGGAGATATAGACAGGACCCTGGTATTAGTTACATCTAGTAGAGGGAGGAGATATAGACAGGACCCTGGTATTAGTTACATCTTGTAGAGAGAGGGAGGAGATATAGACAGGACCCTGGTATTAGTTACATATTGTAGAGAGAGGGAGGAGATATAGACAGGACCCTGGTATTAGTTACATCTAGTAGAGAGAGGGAGGAGATATAGACAGGACCCTGGTATTAGTTACATCTAGTAGAGAGAGGGAGGAGATATAGACAGGACCCTGGTATTAGTTACATATTGTAGAGAGAGGGAGGAGATATAGACAGGACCCTGGTATTAGTTACATCTTGTAGAGAGAGAGAGGAGATATAGACAGGACCCTGGTATTAGTTACATCTTGTAGAGAGAGGAGATATAGACAGGACCCTGGTATTAGTTACATCTAGTAGAGAGAGGGAGGAGATATAGACAGGACCCTGGTATTAGTTACATCTTGTAGAGAGAGGAGATATAGACAGGACCCTGGTATTAGTTACATCTAGTAGAGAGAGGGAGGAGATATAGACAGGACCCTGGTATTAGTTACATCTAGTAGAGAGAGGGAGGAGATATAGACAGGACCCTGGTATTAGTTACATCTAGTAGAGAGAGGAGATATAGACAGGACCCTGGTATTAGTTACATCTTGTAGAGAGAGAGGAGATATAGACAGGACCCTGGTATTAGTTACATCTAGTAGAGAGAGGAGATATAGACAGGACCCTGGTATTAGTTACATCTAGTAGAGAGAGAGGAGGTATAGACAGGACCCTGGTATTAGTTACATCTAGTAGAGAGAGAGGAGGTATAGACAGGACCCTGGTATTAGTTACATCTAGTAGAGAGAGAGGAGATATAGACAGGACCCTGGTATTAGTTACATCTAGTAGAGAGAGAGGAGATATAGACAGGACCCTGGTATTAGTTACATCTAGTAGAGAGAGAGGAGATATAGACAGGACCCTGGTATTAGTTACATCTAGTAGAGAGAGGGAGGAGATATAGACAGGACCCTGGTATTAGTTACATCTTGTAGAGAGAGGAGATATAGACAGGACCCTGGTATTAGTTACATCTTGTAGAGAGAGGGAGGAGATATAGACAGGACCCTGGTATTAGTTACATCTTGTAGAGAGAGGAGATATAGACAGGACCCTGGTATTAGTTACATCTAGTAGAGAGAGGGAGGAGATATAGACAGGACCCTGGTATTAGTTACATCTTGTAGAGAGAGGAGATATAGACAGGACCCTGGTATTAGTTACATCTTGTAGAGAGAGGGAGGAGATATAGACAGGACCCTGGTATTAGTTACATCTTGTAGAGAGAGGGAGGAGATATAGACAGGACCCTGGTATTAGTTACATCTAGTAGAGAGAGGGAGGAGATATAGACAGGACCCTGGTATTAGTTACATCTAGTAGAGAGAGAGGAGGTATAGACAGGACCCTGGTATTAGTTACATCTAGTAGAGAGAGAGGAGATATAGACAGGACCCTGGTATTAGTTACATCTAGTAGAGAGAGGAGATATAGACAGGACCCTGGTATTAGTTACATCTAGTAGAGAGAGGAGATATAGACAGGACCCTGGTATTAGTTACATCTAGTAGAGAGAGGAGATATAGACAGGACCCTGGTATTAGTTACATCTAGTAGAGAGAGGAGATATAGACAGGACCCTGGTATTAGTTACATCTAGTAGAGGGAGGAGATATAGACAGGACCCTGGTATTAGTTACATCTAGTAGAGAGAGGGAGGAGATATAGACAGGACCCTGGTATTAGTTACATCTTGTAGAGAGAGGAGATATAGACAGGACCCTGGTATTAGTTACATCTAGTAGAGAGAGGGAGGAGATATAGACAGGACCCTGGTATTAGTTACATCTTGTAGAGAGAGGAGATATAGACAGGACCCTGGTATTAGTTACATCTAGTAGAGAGAGAGAGGAGATATAGACAGGACCCTGGTATTAGTTACATCTTGTAGAGAGAGGGAGGAGATATAGACAGGACCCTGGTATTAGTTACATCTAGTAGAGAGAGAGAGGAGATATAGACAGGACCCTGGTATTAGTTACATCTAGTAGAGAGAGAGAGGAGGTATAGACAGGACCCTGGTATTAGTTACATCTTGTAGAGAGAGAGAGGAGGTATAGACAGGACCCTGGTATTAGTTACATCTAGTAGAGAGAGAGAGGAGATATAGACAGGACCCTGGTATTAGTTACATCTAGTAGAGAGAGGAGATATAGACAGGACCCTGGTATTAGTTACATCTAGTAGAGAGAGGAGATATAGACAGGACCCTGGTATTAGTTACATCTTGTAGAGAGAGGGAGGAGATATAGACAGGACCCTGGTATTAGTTACATCTAGTAGAGAGAGAGAGGAGATATAGACAGGACCCTGGTATTAGTTACATCTAGTAGAGAGAGAGAGGAGGTATAGACAGGACCCTGGTATTAGTTACATCTTGTAGAGAGAGAGAGGAGGTATAGACAGGACCCTGGTATTAGTTACATCTAGTAGAGAGAGAGAGGAGATATAGACAGGACCCTGGTATTAGTTACATCTAGTAGAGAGAGGGAGGAGATATAGACAGGACCCTGGTATTAGTTACATCTTGTAGAGAGAGGAGATATAGACAGGACCCTGGTATTAGTTACATCTTGTAGAGAGAGGGAGGAGATATAGACAGGACCCTGGTATTAGTTACATCTTGTAGAGAGAGGAGATATAGACAGGACCCTGGTATTAGTTACATCTAGTAGAGAGAGGGAGGAGATATAGACAGGACCCTGGTATTAGTTACATCTTGTAGAGAGAGGAGATATAGACAGGACCCTGGTATTAGTTACATCTAGTAGAGAGAGAGAGGAGATATAGACAGGACCCTGGTATTAGTTACATCTAGTAGAGAGAGAGAGGAGGTATAGACAGGACCCTGGTATTAGTTACATCTTGTAGAGAGAGAGAGGAGGTATAGACAGGACCCTGGTATTAGTTACATCTAGTAGAGAGAGGGAGGAGATATAGACAGGACCCCGGTATTAGTTACATCTAGTAGAGAGAGAGAGGAGATATAGACAGGACCCTGGTATTAGTTACATCTAGTAGAGAGAGGGAGGAGATATAGACAGGACCCTGGTATTAGTTACATCTAGTAGAGAGAGGAGATATAGACAGGACCCTGGTATTAGTTACATCTAGTAGAGAGAGAGAGGAGGTATAGACAGGACCCTGGTATTAGTTACATCTAGTAGAGAGAGGAGATATAGACAGGACCCTGGTATTAGTTACATCTAGTAGAGAGAGAGAGGAGGTATAGACAGGACCCTGGTATTAGTTACATCTTGTAGAGAGAGAGAGGAGGTATAGACAGGACCCTGGTATTAGTTACATCTAGTAGAGAGAGGGAGGAGATATAGACAGGACCCTGGTATTAGTTACATCTTGTAGAGAGAGGGAGGAGATATAGACAGGACCCTGGTATTAGTTACATCTAGTAGAGAGAGGAGATATAGACAGGACCCTGGTATTAGTTACATCTTGTAGAGAGAGGGAGGAGATATAGACAGGACCCTGGTATTAGTTACATCTAGTAGAGAGAGGGAGGAGATATAGACAGGACCCTGGTATTAGTTACATCTAGTAGAGAGAGGGAGGAGATATAGACAGGACCCTGGTATTAGTTACATCTTGTAGAGAGAGGGAGGAGATACAGACAGGACCCTGGTATTAGTTACATCTAGTAGAGAGAGGGAGGAGATATAGACAGGACCCTGGTATTAGTTACATCTAGTAGAGAGAGGAGATATAGACAGGACCCTGGTATTAGTTACATCTAGTAGAGAGAGGGAGGAGATATAGACAGGACCCTGGTATTAGTTACATCTAGTAGAGAGAGGAGATATAGACAGGACCCTGGTATTAGTTACATCTAGTAGAGAGAGGAGATATAGACAGGACCCTGGTATTAGTTACATCTTGTAGAGAGAGGAGATATAGACAGGACCCTGGTATTAGTTACATCTAGTAGAGGGAGAGAGGAGATATAGACAGGACCCTGGTATTAGTTACATCTAGTAGAGAGAGGGAGGAGATATAGACAGGACCCTGGTATTAGTTACATCTAGTAGAGAGAGGAGATATAGACAGGACCCTGGTATTAGTTACATCTAGTAGAGAGAGAGAGGAGATATAGACAGGACCCTGGTATTAGTTACATCTTGTAGAGAGAGGGAGGAGATATAGACAGGACCCTGGTATTAGTTACATCTAGTAGAGAGAGGGAGGAGATATAGACAGGACCCTGGTATTAGTTACATCTAGTAGAGAGAGAGAGGAGATATAGACAGGACCCTGGTATTAGTTACATCTAGTAGAGAGAGGAGATATAGACAGGACCCTGGTATTAGTTACATCTTGTAGAGAGAGGGAGGAGATATAGACAGGACCCTGGTATTAGTTACATCTTGTAGAGAGAGAGAGGAGATATAGACAGGACCCTGGTATTAGTTACATCTAGTAGAGAGAGAGAGGAGATATAGACAGGACCCTGGTATTAGTTACATCTAGTCGAGAGAGGAGATATAGACAGGACCCTGGTATTAGTTACATCTTGTAGAGAGAGGAGATATAGACAGGACCCTGGTATTAGTTACATCTAGTAGAGAGAGAGAGGAGATATAGACAGGACCCTGGTATTAGTTACATCTAGTAGAGAGAGAGAGGAGATATAGACAGGACCCTGGTATTAGTTACATCTAGTAGAGAGAGGGAGGAGATATAGACAGGACCCTGGTATTAGTTACATCTAGTAGAGAGAGGGAGGAGGTATAGACAGGACCCTGGTATTAGTTACATCTAGTAGAGAGAGGGAGGAGATATAGACAGGACCCTGGTATTAGTTACATCTAGTAGAGAGAGGGAGGAGATATAGACAGGACCCTGGTATTAGTTACATCTAGTAGAGAGAGGAGATATAGACAGGACCCTGGTATTAGTTACATCTTGTAGAGAGAGAGAGGAGGTATAGACAGGACCCTGGTATTAGTTACATCTAGTAGAGAGAGGGAGGAGATATAGACAGGACCCTGGTATTAGTTACATCTAGTAGAGAGAGAGAGGAGATATAGACAGGACCCTGGTATTAGTTACATCTTGTAGAGAGAGAGAGGAGATATAGACAGGACCCTGGTATTAGTTACATCTAGTAGAGGGAGGAGATATAGACAGGACCCTGGTATTAGTTACATCTTGTAGAGAGAGAGAGGAGATATAGACAGGACCCTGGTATTAGTTACATCTAGTAGAGAGAGAGAGGAGATATAGACAGGACCCTGGTATTAGTTACATCTAGTAGAGAGAGGGAGGAGATATAGACAGGACCCTGGTATTAGTTACATCTAGTAGAGAGAGGAGATATAGACAGGACCCTGGTATTAGTTACATCTAGTAGAGAGAGAGAGGAGATATAGACAGGACCCTGGTATTAGTTACATCTAGTAGAGAGAGGAGATATAGACAGGACCCTGGTATTAGTTACATCTAGTAGAGAGAGGAGATATAGACAGGACCCTGGTATTAGTTACATCTAGTAGAGGGAGGAGATATAGACAGGACCCTGGTATTAGTTACATCTAGTAGAGAGAGGAGATATAGACAGGACCCTGGTATTAGTTACATCTAGTAGAGAGAGGAGATATAGACAGGACCCTGGTATTAGTTACATCTTGTAGAGAGAGGGAGGAGATATAGACAGGACCCTGGTATTAGTTACATCTAGTAGAGAGAGGAGATATAGACAGGACCCTGGTATTAGTTACATCTTGTAGAGAGAGGGAGGAGATATAGACAGGACCCTGGTATTAGTTACATCTTGTAGAGAGAGGGAGGAGATATAGACAGGACCCTGGTATTAGTTACATCTAGTAGAGAGAGGAGATATAGACAGGACCCTGGTATTAGTTACATCTAGTAGAGGGAGGAGATATAGACAGGACCCTGGTATTAGTTACATCTAGTAGAGAGAGAGAGGAGATATAGACAGGACCCTGGTATTAGTTACATCTAGTAGAGAGAGGGAGGAGATATAGACAGGACCCTGGTATTAGTTACATCTAGTAGAGAGAGGAGATATAGACAGGACCCTGGTATTAGTTACATCTAGTAGAGAGAGGAGATATAGACAGGACCCTGGTATTAGTTACATCTTGTAGAGAGAGGAGATATAGACAGGACCCTGGTATTAGTTACATCTAGTAGAGAGAGGAGATATAGACAGGACCCTGGTATTAGTTACATCTAGTAGAGAGAGGAGATATAGACAGGACCCTGGTATTAGTTACATCTTGTAGAGAGAGGGAGGAGGTATAGACAGGACCCTGGTATTAGTTACATCTAGTAGAGAGAGAGAGGAGATATAGACAGGACCCTGGTATTAGTTACATCTAGTAGAGAGAGGAGATATAGACAGGACCCTGGTATTAGTTACATCTAGTAGAGAGAGGAGATATAGACAGGACCCTGGTATTAGTTACATATTGTAGAGAGAGGGAGGAGATATAGACAGGACCCTGGTATTAGTTACATCTAGTAGAGAGAGGGAGGAGATATAGACAGGACCCTGGTATTAGTTACATCTAGTAGAGAGAGGGAGGAGATATAGACAGGACCCTGGTATTAGTTACATCTTGTAGAGAGAGGGAGGAGATATAGACAGGACCCTGGTATTAGTTACATCTAGTAGAGAGAGGAGATATAGACAGGACCCTGGTATTAGTTACATCTAGTAGAGAGAGGGAGGAGATATAGACAGGACCCTGGTATTAGTTACATCTAGTAGAGAGAGGGAGGAGATATAGACAGGACCCTGGTATTAGTTACATCTTGTAGAGAGAGGGAGGAGATATAGACAGGACCCTGGTATTAGTTACATCTAGTAGAGAGAGGGAGGAGATATAGACAGGACCCTGGTATTAGTTACATCTAGTAGAGAGAGGGAGGAGATATAGACAGGACCCTGGTATTAGTTACATCTTGTAGAGAGAGGAGATATAGACAGGACCCTGGTATTAGTTACATCTAGTAGAGAGGGAGGAGATATAGACAGGACCCTGGTATTAGTTACATCTAGTAGAGGGAGGAGATATAGACAGGACCCTGGTATTAGTTACATCTAGTAGAGAGGGAGGAGATATAGACAGGACCCTGGTATTAGTTACATCTTGTAGAGAGAGGAGATATAGACAGGACCCTGGTATTAGTTACATCTAGTAGAGAGAGGAGATATAGACAGGACCCTGGTATTAGTTACATCTAGTAGAGAGAGGAGATATAGACAGGACCCTGGTATTAGTTACATCTTGTAGAGAGAGGGAGGAGGTATAGACAGGACCCTGGTATTAGTTACATCTAGTAGAGAGAGAGAGGAGATATAGACAGGACCCTGGTATTAGTTACATCTTGTAGAGAGAGAGAGGAGATATAGACAGGACCCTGGTATTAGTTACATCTAGTAGAGAGAGAGAGGAGATATAGACAGGACCCTGGTATTAGTTACATCTTGTAGAGAGAGAGAGGAGATATAGACAGGACCCTGGTATTAGTTACATCTAGTAGAGAGAGGAGATATAGACAGGACCCTGGTATTAGTTACATCTTGTAGAGAGAGAGAGGAGATATAGACAGGACCCTGGTATTAGTTACATCTAGTAGAGAGAGGGAGGAGATATAGACAGGACCCTGGTATTAGTTACATCTTGTAGAGAGAGGGAGGAGATATAGACAGGACCCTGGTATTAGTTACATCTAGTAGAGAGAGAGGAGATATAGACAGGACCCTGGTATTAGTTACATCTAGTAGAGAGAGGAGATATAGACAGGACCCTGGTATTAGTTACATCTAGTAGAGAGGGAGGAGATATAGACAGGACCCTGGTATTAGTTACATCTAGTAGAGAGAGGGAGGAGATATAGACAGGACCCTGGTATTAGTTACATCTTGTAGAGAGAGGAGATATAGACAGGACCCTGGTATTAGTTACATCTAGTAGAGAGAGGGAGGAGATATAGACAGGACCCTGGTATTAGTTACATCTAGTAGAGAGAGAGAGGAGATATAGACAGGACCCTGGTATTAGTTACATCTTGTAGAGAGAGGGAGGAGACAGACAGGACCCTGGTATTAGTTACATCTAGTAGAGAGAGAGGAGATATAGACAGGACCCTGGTATTAGTTACATCTAGTAGAGAGAGAGGAGATATAGACAGGACCCTGGTATTAGTTACATCTTGTAGAGAGAGGGAGGAGATATAGACAGGACCCTGGTATTAGTTACATCTAGTAGAGAGAGAGAGGAGATATAGACAGGACCCTGGTATTAGTTACATCTAGTAGAGAGAGAGGAGATATAGACAGGACCCTGGTATTAGTTACATCTTGTAGAGAGAGGGAGGAGATATAGACAGGACCCTGGTATTAGTTACATCTAGTAGAGAGAGAGAGGAGATATAGACAGGACCCTGGTATTAGTTACATCTAGTAGAGAGAGAGAGGAGATATAGACAGGACCCTGGTATTAGTTACATCTAGTAGAGAGAGAGAGGAGATATAGACAGGACCCTGGTATTAGTTACATCTTGTAGAGAGAGGGAGGAGACAGACAGGACCCTGGTATTAGTTACATCTAGTAGAGAGAGAGGAGATATAGACAGGACCCTGGTATTAGTTACATCTAGTAGAGAGAGGAGATATAGACAGGACCCTGGTATTAGTTACATCTAGTAGAGAGAGGAGATATAGACAGGACCCTGGTATTAGTTACATCTAGTAGAGAGAGAGGAGATATAGACAGGACCCTGGTATTAGTTACATCTTGTAGAGAGAGGGAGGAGGTATAGACAGGACCCTGGTATTAGTTACATCTAGTAGAGAGAGGAGATATAGACAGGACCCTGGTATTAGTTACATCTAGTAGAGAGAGAGGAGATATAGACAGGACCCTGGTATTAGTTACATCTTGTAGAGAGAGGGAGGAGATATAGACAGGACCCTGGTATTAGTTACATCTTGTAGAGAGAGGGAGGAGATATAGACAGGACCCTGGTATTAGTTACATCTAGTAGAGGGAGGAGATATAGACAGGACCCTGGTATTAGTTACATCTTGTAGAGAGAGGGAGGAGATATAGACAGGACCCTGGTATTAGTTACATCTAGTAGAGAGAGGGAGGAGATATAGACAGGACCCTGGTATTAGTTACATCTAGTAGAGAGAGAGGAGATATAGACAGGACCCTGGTATTAGTTACATCTAGTAGAGAGAGGGAGGAGGTATAGACAGGACCCTGGTATTAGTTACATCTAGTAGAGAGAGGGAGGAGATATAGACAGGACCCTGGTATTAGTTACATCTAGTAGAGAGAGGAGATATAGACAGGACCCTGGTATTAGTTACATCTAGTAGAGAGAGGAGATATAGACAGGACCCTGGTATTAGTTACATCTAGTAGAGAGAGAGAGGAGATATAGACAGGACCCTGGTATTAGTTACATCTAGTAGAGAGAGAGAGGAGATATAGACAGGACCCTGGTATTAGTTACATCTAGTAGAGAGAGGAGATATAGACAGGACCCTGGTATTAGTTACATCTAGTAGAGAGAGAGAGGAGATATAGACAGGACCCTGGTATTAGTTACATCTAGTAGAGAGAGAGAGGAGATATAGACAGGACCCTGGTATTAGTTACATCTTGTAGAGAGAGGGAGGAGATATAGACAGGACCCTGGTATTAGTTACATCTAGTAGAGAGAGAGAGGAGATATAGACAGGACCCTGGTATTAGTTACATCTAGTAGAGAGAGGAGATATAGACAGGACCCTGGTATTAGTTACATCTAGTAGAGAGAGAGAGGAGATATAGACAGGACCCTGGTATTAGTTACATCTAGTAGAGAGAGAGAGGAGATATAGACAGGACCCTGGTATTAGTTACATCTAGTAGAGAGAGGGAGGAGATATAGACAGGACCCTGGTATTAGTTACATCTAGTAGAGAGAGGGAGGAGATATAGACAGGACCCTGGTATTAGTTACATATTGTAGAGAGAGGGAGGAGATATAGACAGGACCCTGGTATTAGTTACATCTAGTAGAGAGAGGGAGGAGATATAGACAGGACCCTGGTATTAGTTACATCTAGTAGAGAGAGGAGATATAGACAGGACCCTGGTATTAGTTACATCTAGTAGAGAGAGAGAGGAGGTATAGACAGGACCCTGGTATTAGTTACATCTAGTAGAGAGAGAGAGGAGATATAGACAGGACCCTGGTATTAGTTACATCTTGTAGAGAGAGGAGATATAGACAGGACCCTGGTATTAGTTACATCTAGTAGAGAGAGGAGATATAGACAGGACCCTGGTATTAGTTACATCTTGTAGAGAGAGGAGATATAGACAGGACCCTGGTATTAGTTACATCTAGTAGAGAGAGGGAGGAGATATAGACAGGACCCTGGTATTAGTTACATCTAGTAGAGAGAGAGAGGAGATATAGACAGGACCCTGGTATTAGTTACATCTAGTAGAGAGAGAGGAGGTATAGACAGGACCCTGGTATTAGTTACATCTAGTAGAGAGAGAGGAGATATAGACAGGACCCTGGTATTAGTTACATATTGTAGAGAGAGGGAGGAGATATAGACAGGACCCTGGTATTAGTTACATCTAGTAGAGAGAGGAGATATAGACAGGACCCTGGTATTAGTTACATATTGTAGAGAGAGGGAGGAGATATAGACAGGACCCTGGTATTAGTTACATCTAGTAGAGAGAGGAGATATAGACAGGACCCTGGTATTAGTTACATATTGTAGAGAGAGGGAGGAGATATAGACAGGACCCTGGTATTAGTTACATCTAGTAGAGAGAGGGAGGAGATATAGACAGGACCCTGGTATTAGTTACATCTTGTAGAGAGAGGAGATATAGACAGGACCCTGGTATTAGTTACATCTAGTAGAGAGAGGGAGGAGATATAGACAGGACCCTGGTATTAGTTACATCTTGTAGAGGGAGGAGATATAGACAGGACCCTGGTATTAGTTACATCTAGTAGAGAGAGAGAGGAGATATAGACAGGACCCTGGTATTAGTTACATCTAGTAGAGAGAGGAGATATAGACAGGACCCTGGTATTAGTTACATCTAGTAGAGGGAGGAGATATAGACAGGACCCTGGTATTAGTTACATCTAGTAGAGAGAGGAGATATAGACAGGACCCTGGTATTAGTTACATCTAGTAGAGAGAGGAGATATAGACAGGACCCTGGTATTAGTTACATCTAGTAGAGAGGGAGGAGATATAGACAGGACCCTGGTATTAGTTACATCTAGTAGAGAGAGAGAGGAGATATAGACAGGACCCTGGTATTAGTTACATCTAGTAGAGAGAGAGAGGAGATATAGACAGGACCCTGGTATTAGTTACATCTAGTAGAGAGAGGAGATATAGACAGGACCCTGGTATTAGTTACATCTAGTAGAGAGAGAGAGGAGATATAGACAGGACCCTGGTATTAGTTACATCTAGTAGAGAGAGAGAGGAGATATAGACAGGACCCTGGTATTAGTTACATCTAGTAGAGAGAGGAGATATAGACAGGACCCTGGTATTAGTTACATCTAGTAGAGAGAGGAGATATAGACAGGACCCTGGTATTAGTTACATCTAGTAGAGAGAGGAGATATAGACAGGACCCTGGTATTAGTTACATCTAGTAGAGAGAGAGAGGAGATATAGACAGGACCCTGGTATTAGTTACATCTAGTAGAGAGAGAGAGGAGATATAGACAGGACCCTGGTATTAGTTACATCTAGTAGAGAGAGGGAGGAGATATAGACAGGACCCTGGTATTAGTTACATCTAGTAGAGAGAGGGAGGAGATATAGACAGGACCCTGGTATTAGTTACATCTAGTAGAGAGAGGGAGGAGATATAGACAGGACCCTGGTATTAGTTACATCTAGTAGAGAGAGGAGATATAGACAGGACCCTGGTATTAGTTACATCTAGTAGAGAGAGGGAGGAGATATAGACAGGACCCTGGTATTAGTTACATCTAGTAGAGGGAGGAGATATAGACAGGACCCTGGTATTAGTTACATCTAGTAGAGAGAGGAGATATAGACAGGACCCTGGTATTAGTTACATCTAGTAGAGAGAGAGAGGAGATATAGACAGGACCCTGGTATTAGTTACATCTAGTAGAGAGAGGAGATATAGACAGGACCCTGGTATTAGTTACATCTAGTAGAGAGAGAGAGGAGACATAGACAGGACCCTGGTATTAGTTACATCTAGTAGAGAGAGGAGATATAGACAGGACCCTGGTATTAGTTACATCTAGTAGAGAGAGAGGAGATATAGACAGGACCCTGGTATTAGTTACATCTAGTAGAGAGAGAGGAGATATAGACAGGACCCTGGTATTAGTTACATCTAGTAGAGAGAGGAGATATAGACAGGACCCTGGTATTAGTTACATCTAGTAGAGAGAGAGGAGATATAGACAGGACCCTGGTATTAGTTACATCTAGTAGAGAGAGGAGATATAGACAGGACCCTGGTATTAGTTACATCTAGTAGAGAGAGGAGATATAGACAGGACCCTGGTATTAGTTACATCTAGTAGAGAGAGAGAGGAGATATAGACAGGACCCTGGTATTAGTTACATCTAGTAGAGGGAGGAGATATAGACAGGACCCTGGTATTAGTTACATCTAGTAGAGAGAGAGGAGGTATAGACAGGACCCTGGTATTAGTTACATCTAGTAGAGAGAGGAGATATAGACAGGACCCTGGTATTAGTTACATCTAGTAGAGAGAGAGAGGAGATATAGACAGGACCCTGGTATTAGTTACATCTTGTAGAGAGAGGAGATATAGACAGGACCCTGGTATTAGTTACATCTAGTAGAGAGAGGAGATATAGACAGGACCCTGGTATTAGTTACATCTTGTAGAGAGAGGAGATATAGACAGGACCCTGGTATTAGTTACATCTAGTAGAGAGAGGGAGGAGATATAGACAGGACCCTGGTATTAGTTACATCTAGTAGAGAGAGGAGATATAGACAGGACCCTGGTATTAGTTACATCTAGTAGAGAGAGAGAGGAGATATAGACAGGACCCTGGTATTAGTTACATCTAGTAGAGAGGGAGGAGATATAGACAGGACCCTGGTATTAGTTACATCTAGTAGAGAGGGAGGAGATATAGACAGGACCCTGGTATTAGTTACATCTAGTAGAGAGAGGAGATATAGACAGGACCCTGGTATTAGTTACATCTTGTAGAGAGAGGAGATATAGACAGGACCCTGGTATTAGTTACATCTAGTAGAGAGAGGGAGGAGGTATAGACAGGACCCTGGTATTAGTTACATCTAGTAGAGAGAGGAGATATAGACAGGACCCTGGTATTAGTTACATCTAGTAGAGAGAGAGGAGATATAGACAGGACCCTGGTATTAGTTACATCTAGTAGAGAGAGGAGATATAGACAGGACCCTGGTATTAGTTACATCTAGTAGAGAGAGGAGATATAGACAGGACCCTGGTATTAGTTACATCTTGTAGAGAGAGGGAGGAGATATAGACAGGACCCTGGTATTAGTTACATCTAGTAGAGAGAGAGAGGAGATATAGACAGGACCCTGGTATTAGTTACATCTTGTAGAGAGAGGGAGGAGATATAGACAGGACCCTGGTATTAGTTACATCTAGTAGAGAGAGGGAGGAGATATAGACAGGACCCTGGTATTAGTTACATCTAGTAGAGAGAGGAGATATAGACAGGACCCTGGTATTAGTTACATCTAGTAGAGAGAGAGAGGAGATATAGACAGGACCCTGGTATTAGTTACATCTAGTAGAGAGAGAGGAGATATAGACAGGACCCTGGTATTAGTTACATCTAGTAGAGAGAGAGAGGAGATATAGACAGGACCCTGGTATTAGTTACATCTAGTAGAGAGAGAGAGGAGATATAGACAGGACCCTGGTATTAGTTACATCTAGTAGAGAGAGGAGATATAGACAGGACCCTGGTATTAGTTACATCTAGTAGAGAGAGAGAGGAGATATAGACAGGACCCTGGTATTAGTTACATCTAGTAGAGAGAGGAGATATAGACAGGACCCTGGTATTAGTTACATCTAGTAGAGAGAGGGAGGAGATATAGACAGGACCCTGGTATTAGTTACATCTAGTAGAGAGAGGGAGGAGATATAGACAGGACCCTGGTATTAGTTACATCTAGTAGAGAGAGAGAGGAGATATAGACAGGACCCTGGTATTAGTTACATCTTGTAGAGAGAGAGAGGAGATATAGACAGGACCCTGGTATTAGTTACATCTAGTAGAGAGAGGAGATATAGACAGGACCCTGGTATTAGTTACATCTAGTAGAGAGAGGGAGGAGATATAGACAGGACCCTGGTATTAGTTACATCTAGTAGAGAGAGAGAGATATAGACAGGACCCTGGTATTAGTTACATCTAGTAGAGAGAGAGAGGAGATATAGACAGGACCCTGGTATTAGTTACATCTAGTAGAGAGAGAGAGGAGATATAGACAGGACCCTGGTATTAGTTACATCTAGTAGAGAGAGAGAGGAGATATAGACAGGACCCTGGTATTAGTTACATCTAGTAGAGAGAGGGAGGAGATATAGACAGGACCCTGGTATTAGTTACATCTAGTAGAGAGAGAGAGGAGATATAGACAGGACCCTGGTATTAGTTACATCTTGTAGAGAGAGAGAGGAGATATAGACAGGACCCTGGTATTAGTTACATCTAGTAGAGAGAGGAGATATAGACAGGACCCTGGTATTAGTTACATCTAGTAGAGGGAGGAGATATAGACAGGACCCTGGTATTAGTTACATCTAGTAGAGAGAGGAGATATAGACAGGACCCTGGTATTAGTTACATCTAGTAGAGAGAGGAGATATAGACAGGACCCTGGTATTAGTTACATCTAGTAGAGAGAGAGAGGAGATATAGACAGGACCCTGGTATTAGTTACATCTAGTAGAGAGAGAGAGGAGATATAGACAGGACCCTGGTATTAGTTACATCTAGTAGAGAGAGGAGATATAGACAGGACCCTGGTATTAGTTACATATTGTAGAGAGAGGGAGGAGATATAGACAGGACCCTGGTATTAGTTACATCTAGTAGAGAGAGAGAGGAGATATAGACAGGACCCTGGTATTAGTTACATCTAGTAGAGAGAGAGAGGAGATATAGACAGGACCCTGGTATTAGTTACATATTGTAGAGAGAGGGAGGAGATATAGACAGGACCCTGGTATTAGTTACATCTAGTAGAGAGAGGGAGGAGATATAGACAGGACCCTGGTATTAGTTACATATTGTAGAGAGAGGGAGGAGATATAGACAGGACCCTGGTATTAGTTACATCTAGTAGAGGGAGGAGATATAGACAGGACCCTGGTATTAGTTACATCTAGTAGAGAGAGAGAGGAGATATAGACAGGACCCTGGTATTAGTTACATCTTGTAGAGAGAGGGAGGAGATATAGACAGGACCCTGGTATTAGTTACATCTAGTAGAGAGAGGGAGGAGATATAGACAGGACCCTGGTATTAGTTACATCTAGTAGAGAGAGGAGATATAGACAGGACCCTGGTATTAGTTACATCTAGTAGAGAGGGAGGAGATATAGACAGGACCCTGGTATTAGTTACATCTAGTAGAGAGAGAGAGGAGGTATAGACAGGACCCTGGTATTAGTTACATCTAGTAGAGAGGGAGGAGATATAGACAGGACCCTGGTATTAGTTACATCTAGTAGAGAGAGGGAGGAGATATAGACAGGACCCTGGTATTAGTTACATCTAGTAGAGAGAGAGAGGAGATATAGACAGGACCCTGGTATTAGTTACATCTAGTAGAGAGAGAGGAGATATAGACAGGACCCTGGTATTAGTTACATCTAGTAGAGAGAGAGGAGATATAGACAGGACCCTGGTATTAGTTACATCTTGTAGAGAGAGAGAGGAGATATAGACAGGACCCCGGTATTAGTTACATCTAGTAGAGAGAGGAGATATAGACAGGACCCTGGTATTAGTTACATCTAGTAGAGAGAGGAGATATAGACAGGACCCTGGTATTAGTTACATCTAGTAGAGAGAGGAGATATAGACAGGACCCTGGTATTAGTTACATCTAGTAGAGAGAGGGAGGAGATATAGACAGGACCCTGGTATTAGTTACATCTAGTAGAGAGAGAGAGGAGATATAGACAGGACCCTGGTATTAGTTACATCTTGTAGAGAGAGGAGATATAGACAGGACCCTGGTATTAGTTACATCTAGTAGAGAGAGGAGATATAGACAGGACCCTGGTATTAGTTACATCTAGTAGAGGGAGGAGATATAGACAGGACCCTGG